>NC_088420.1:56925020-57205020 GCF_034236695.1 Oncorhynchus nerka | reverse complement strand
AGCTGACAATAGACATGTGGTGTAGCTACTTGTTTGTGGGAATCTGTGGAAATCGCTTTGGAAAAGGTGTCTGATAAGGGGTAAAATCCTAACTTGCATTCAAGTCAAATGTTCACTTAGTCATACATTGATGACAATTTGAAATGTTGTTAGGACCGTATTGATTCATATTAACCCCCTCAGCTCCAACCCCAGGCAGGCAGCCCTACATACCTGGGTGCATGGTTGATAAGGGGCTGTGTCTTGTACTTTGGGAACTTGTAGGACTTGAACTCGTCCATGGAAGAGATCCCAGGCCAGCTGTCCTCTGTGGGTGTGCCTGGTTCAGGGGGGTGGGGGGAGAAGATTTTCAGACATGCAGGAGAGCTTAAAGACCCAGTGCAGTCAAAAACATGATTCTCCTGTGCTTTATATACATTCCAACACTATGAGGTTGGAATAATACTGTGAAATTGTGAGAATGATGATAATGCCCTTTTAGTGTAAGAGCTGTTTGAAAAGACAGCCAGAAATTTCAGCCTGTTTGGGTGGGATGGAGTTTGCAGTTCCAAACCTCTTTGCCAAAAAGAGCACATTTTCTGTTTTCCTCTCCTCACTCAGACCAGTCCAAGACAGTGCTAGCTAAATTAAACAATCACAGTACGGTACTTAATTGTTACCCACAAATGATTTGATATATATATATATATATTTGAAAAAACAAACGGCTGCATTGGAGCTTTAATCATAAAAAATGAGTGCCTCGGTTAAAAATAGACTTCGATAAACAACTCTTCCAAAGACAATTGTACGTGTGGTGCTGTGACATATACAAGCAAACTAAAATGATTAACAACACACAACAGTGCACAACATTCAATTACATATGCAAGAGAGAGCAGAGAGAAAACTGATTCAATTGTAGCATGGCATGTTGTATTTGTGTTCCCGCCACCAGGTGGCAGCACTCACCCAGCAGTCTAAAGATGAGATGCAGTTCGTCCTCCACAGTCGAACCAGGGAACAGAGGCCTCCCGGCAGACATCTCATAGAATATACACCCCACACCCCTGGGGTCAGATGGATTAGGTTAGGGTTCAAATAGATGTAAAACAAGTCAATGCATGTCTTTATTAGGGGAGTCTATACACCCCCTTTCACTTAACTATCCCTGCCCTTCACTGTAAATTAGGTGCATGGCTATTCTCATTATTCAGGGCGTAACATAAGGACCGCCAAAAGTGTGACAGATATAGGGGTCAAGATGGCTTTCAGTTTTGCATATATATCATTCAGATTAGATTAAAAGATCATGGCTCATTATAACCCTCAAGCAACGCTCATGGTTCCCATGTTGGTTCTCTCATGGTTCTAGATCACCTCAGCCCACTCACCACATGTCTATCGGTGTGGAGTACTCTGAGGAGCCCAGTAGAACGTCAGGAGGCCGGTACCAGAGCGTCACCACCTCGTTGGAGTACGTCTTAGTGGGGACTGACTTGGCCCGGGCCAGACCTGGAACAAAATAACAACGAGGGACATTTCAGTCAGACTTTACTGAATAGACAGGCTCAATGTCAGCAAATCATGCCAAATTGAGCCAAGCTGACCTGGACTGCGCTGGCCTGGTTCCGCCTCCACCATAGTTGCTGGAACCAAACCATGTGAAAAGAAAACCATCCGAGCCAGCTCAGTACGGTTCAGGTTAGCACGATAGTGTGAAAAGAAAAACATCCGAGCCAGCTCAGTATGGTTCAGGTTAGCACGATAGTGTGAAAAGAAAACCATCCGAGCCAGCTCAGTACGGTTCAGGTTAGCACGATAGTGTGAAAAGAAAAACATCCGAGCCAGCTCAGTATGGTTCAGGTTAGCACGATAGTGTGAAAAGAAAACCATCCGAGCCAGCTCAGTACGGCTCAGGTTAGCACGATAGTGTGAAAAGAAAACCATCCGAGCCAGCTCAGTACGGTTCAGGTTAGCACGATAGTGTGAAAAGAAAAACATCCGAGCCAGCTCAGTACGGTTCACGAGTGTGTGAAAAGCGTACTTGAGGAAAAACCAGCGTTTTCAACCCCTAGAACCCAGGGTAGAATGAGAACAGATCTCTCACCGAAGTCGGCCAGTTTGAGCTCTCCTCGGTCGTTGATGAGCAGGTTCTGAGGCTTCAGATCTCTGTGAAGAACCTTCCGTTTGTGACAGTAAGCCAGCCCTCGCAAGATCTGGAACAAGAATATCTGAGCCAAAACAACAAAGATGTCAGCTCTCTCAAGGCAGCCAGATACTCGCAACTGTGTAAACACCAGCAAAATTATGTTATTCTATCTTAAGCTATGTGAGTGGGGAAAAAGAGTGTAGTAGTTTCCCAAAAATCTCCATTGGATAAGAATGTTAAGTTATTTTTACAGAGAGAACTTCCATTTGAGGTGTGACACATTTCAATTCTTCGAGTTGACTTTGCGCTAGTCACCAGCAGAGAGCAGAGCGAGGATGTTTTCTACTACAGAAGGAGCCTGGTCTCTGTGGAAACAGGGAGGCCTTGGCAGGCAAGCCTGTAGTGTACTGTAGACACTCACCTTGACGTTCTGCATGCTCAGGATGTTCCCACAGTCGTCCATGTACTGCTTCAGGTCCTTGTCCTGCAGGAGAGAAGACAAGATGCGTCACTGAACGAAGCAGCAACTCAGAAACACCACAACCCAATACCCTACTCAACAAATTGGATGCAGTCTATCACAGTGCAATCCGTTTTGTCACCAAAGCCCCATATACTACCCACCATTGCGACCTGTACGCTCTCGTTGGCTGGCCCTCGCTTCATACTCGTCGCCAAACCCACTGGCTCCATGTCATCTACAAGACCCTGCTAGGTAAAGTCCCCCCTTATCTCAGCTCGCTGGTCACCATAGCATCTCCCACCTGTAGCACACGCTCCAGCAGGTATATCTCTCTAGTCACCCCCAAAACCAATTCTTTCTTTGGCCGCCTCTCCTTCCAGTTCTCTGCTGCCAATGACTGGAACGAACTACAAAAATCTCTTAAATTGGAAACACTTATCTCCCTCACTAGCTTTAAGCACCAACTGTCAGAGCATCTTACAGATTACTGCACCTGTACATAGCCCACCTATAATTTAGCCCAAACAACTACCTCTTTCCCAACTGTATTTAATTTATTTATTTTGCTCCTTTGCACCCCATTATTTTTATTTCTACTTTGCACATTCTTCCATTGCAAAACTACCATTCCAGTGTTTTACTTGCT
The DNA here is from genome assembly GCF_034236695.1 of Oncorhynchus nerka. Classification (NCBI taxonomy): domain Eukaryota; kingdom Metazoa; phylum Chordata; class Actinopteri; order Salmoniformes; family Salmonidae; genus Oncorhynchus; species Oncorhynchus nerka. The sequence goes on along the minus strand of NC_088420.1, from coordinate 57,201,780 downwards.
ATATTGTATTTACTTTGCCACCATGGCCTTTTTTGCCTTTACCTCCCTTCTCACCTAATTTGCTCACATTGTATATAGACTTGTTTTTTTACTGTATTATTGACTGTATGTTTGTTTTACTCCATGTGTAACTCTGTGTCGTTGTATGTGTCTAACTGCTTTGCTTTATCTTGGCCAGGTCGCAATTGTAAATGAGAACTTGTTCTCAACTTGCCTACCTGGTTAAATAAAGGTGAAATAAAAAAATAAAAATTACCTCGTACCCTCCACATCAACTCGGTACAGGTACCCTGTGAGTATAACCAAGTTATCGTTTACTCATTGTGTATTTATTCCTCGTATTTCTATTCTTTTTTTCTGTTTTTCTCTCAGCATTGTCGGGAAGGGCCCATAAGAAAGCATTTCCCTGTTAGTCGACACCTGTTGTTGACAAAGCATGTGAGAAAAAACCCATTTGATTTGATTGATTGGACCAGGCTGTACTGTCCCTGATACTATCATGTGCTGTCACATCATATTCTAATCGTCAGTGATACGAGGCGTCAGAAAGAGGATGTTGTTCTCACCAGGTACTCGAAGACTAGCGTCAGGGACTTGTCGGTGTGGATGATGTCGTGCAGGGTCACTATGTTGGCGTGTTTCAGGTCCTTCAGTAAGGACACCTCTCTGATAGCAGTGCAAGGTGCTCCCTCCTCGTGCTCCAGTCTGATCTCCTTCAGAGCCACCAGGTTGTCTGTCAGTTTACTCCTTCCTTTAAACACTGTAGCATACGTCCCCTGGGGGGGAGAGAGGGGAGAGAGAGGGATGAGAGAGGGAGAGGGGGATGAGAGAGGTTGTCTATCAGTTTACTCCCCCCTTAAACACCCTTAGCATGCATATATCCCCTGGAGGGAGAGAGGGAGGGATAGAGAGATGGGTGAGAAACTTTAAAGCGAGACCTCACTTACTTCGGGGTCAAGATCATTTGAGATTTCTGTGCTTTGCTCAAACGGATCCCCTCACACACTGATTATCAGCTAAGAGTAGAGGTCAAGGTCTCTATTAATTCAATGACGAGGTGAAGGGGCAATGACTGAGTGTCTAAGTCTAATTAATGACCATGGGAAACTAGCAGGTGTGGCCTTTAAGATAGCGGGAGATTTGGGAGTGGAAACACACACACAGATGGTCACAGACACACACACACAGATGGACACAGACACACACACACAGATGGACACAGACACACACACACCTCTCCTAATTTGTCCAGTTTGATGTAGGTCTCCAACTTGCCAAATCCAATTTCTGACTAAGAGAGAAAAAGAAAGGAGCAAACAATATTATTAAATGAGGCTTATGTCCTCGTTAGCAGTGACGGGTTCACACACACACACACACACACACACACACACACACACACACACACACACACACACACACACACACAGACACACACGCGCGCAGGCATGCACACACTTCACAAATCCTCCTAACGGCCTCACGTGTGCGTGTGTGTCAGAGAGAGATCGTGAGTGAGTGAGTGAGTGCGTGCACATGTATGTGCGTGCTCTATATGTTTCCATCCCATCCCTTCCTCCACAGACTGGGGCTAATTCCATCTAACACTGGACGGACCATTAGCCTTTATGGCACGAGAGGGAGCAGAGGAGAGGCAGTTTGGTGCATGTGAGTGGAAGCATGTGATTCTCTCAACAGAACAGAGAACCGTACTGTTCCTCTCTTCTCATCCTGACAGAGGCAAAAGCATTAACACATACACTCACTCACACACACAGAATACAATTATGTAGTGTGCTCGCTGACAGATGCCCGAAGCATAAACACTAACATGTAGCACAATTATGCAGTGTGCTCGCTGACAGATGCCCGAAGCATAAACACTAACATGTAGCACAATTATGCAGCGGTGCTGACTCAGGTCACTATGAGGCTAGATGTAAACAGATGACAACAGGCAGAGTAGAAGAGACAGTCCTGCTGTGAGCCCTCTCTCATTTTCAGTCTCTCTTGGTCTCTTTCTTTCACTCTCCCCAAAAGTCTCTCTCAATCTGTTTTTCTCCTGACTGACTTGGTCTTCTCTCACACAGTTTTTATCGACATGTTGTCTGTCTATTTCTCGCTCTCTTTCGCTCGGTTTCTCTCCTTTCCCTCCATCTCCCCCATCCTTCACATCTCCCCAGTGTGTGTGTGTGTGTCTCTCACCAGTGATGCTCTTCGGGAGCGGCGGCTGAGGGGCTGGTCAAAGGAGGGGCTCGTCAGCTGTAGTTTCTCCAGGTAACCGTCTGGGATACGGATGTCAGCAGGCAGGGACAGACGCTTGTTCAGATCCTACACACACAAAGAGACAGACAGAGAGAGAGAGGGAAAGAGAAAGAGAGCGAGGGGGAAAGAGAGAGAGAGAGGAGAGAGAGAGAGAAAGGGAAAGAGAGAAAGAGAGAGAAAGAGAGAGAGAGAGAAAGAGAGAGAGAGAGAAAGGGAGAGAAAGGGAGAGAGAGAGAAAGAGAGAGAGAGGGAAAGAGAGAGAGAGAGAGAGAGAGAGAGAGAGAGGGAGAGAGAGAGAAAGAGAGAGATGGTGAAAACAGTGAGTAAACATGCTAGTGTAAATCTTGAACACACCGTGTTAAAACTTAGATAAACAGAGAAAGCTCCAAACAAATACTGTGGACCCTAAACTAAATGGTGGACGAGACCCTTGGACCAACACAGCCACTGCTAGCCTCATGAACAACCTACTTTAGACTCCATTAGCCCAGGGCTTCCCAAACTCGGTCCTGGGCCCCCCTCTGGGTACACATTTTAGTTTTTGCCCCAGCACTGCACAGCTGATTCAAATCATCAAAGCTTGATGATGAGTTGGTTATTTGAATCAGCTGTGCAGTGCTACAGCAAAAACCAAAACGTGCACCCAGGACCGAGTTTGGGAAAATCTGGTTAGTTTGTTTGTGTGTGTGTGTGTAATGAAGGGTGGCCCCTGAGGCTGTGTAACAGACATGGGATCATGTTATCCCCAGAGGAGCCTTGTCCCAAAACATGAGCCTGATGACGTTATATAAAAACTACTAAACACACACACCCATCCACCCTGGATAACTTCCCATAATGCAATTCCTCTATTTGTTAGATTACTGAATGTTAATATCTTTGCCTGTGTAAAATCCACTCCCACCCCTTCTGAAGCAACACTGAAGTCACACCGGGAAACATTCAACTGCATCTACTGTATGCGACACGATAAGTACTGAACTTTCAACAAATGACCAGTGTTGACTCATATAAACCTAGTGTTGAGATAATCTACAATTTATTGGCGTTGACTCCTATATATACTATTTAGACACTGACTGACTTGACCCTTTGTGTTTGTCTGACTGAACGTGACCTCATCTGCCCTTTGGTTGTATGTTGTAACTAGCGGGATGTTGATTTATACTCCATATGTTAATAGAATATCAGTATGTTTATGCCTTAGGGAAGTGTTATTGCTGCTATTCCTGGACTGCCATTCCATTTGTTTAAATGACAGAATCCCCCCCTCCAGTCGTCCAATCAGCCGGTCCTAATCCTGTACAACGGTGCCCATCTGGAACATATTACAGTCTGTAATCCCAGGCAGTGATGTAATCCCAAAACAGCCATGCTTCCTCCCTAGTCTAGCACTACAGGAGTAGGGTAAGAAATCCCGCTCAGCGCTCAAAGTCTTTTCCAACCGCTCTGCTAAAACCCGTTCCACAGTCACAGGAAAAAAAACTGCTGCTCCAAATTCACTCCATTCATTAAAATCACCTCGACCTACCATTTGGTTTTGAAGTACTGAAACCAAACCATATGATTTGAAAGAAAAGTACTTGAATAAACATGAAAAGGTGAATGTAAGAAGTGCTCATCATTTCAAATAGGCTACATGTCATATTAAACAGCATATAAACACTCTAAATAGGTCAGGAGCCAGACAGGGAGCATAAGAAGGAACGAAGATGAATTATTTAGGCTACATTATCTCAATTATTTCAAGGCTTTAGCCTACAAAGAAATACATTGTGGAGCATTTACGAGTAGGCTGATAGGAAGTCAGGGGGTATTAAGCGCCAAATGTGATTTTATTAAATCATTATAGTCTATAAATTGTGCATATAGGCTGTGACTTACTTAGAATGAAATACAAATTAAACAAACAGTGCCTTTGAATTCACTTAGATTCAAAAACAACTTTTGCCAGAGTCTGTGGTTTTAGGCTCATGTGCGATGGCGATCAGGCCAGCAGTGGAGAATATCCTCTCCACACTTGCAGAGCCGCTGGGGATGCTAAACACCTTTTATGCCACTCTGGCCAGGCTAGGCAGGAATGCAGAGTTCTTTAAAAAAATATATATATACTGTATGTAGCCATAAAGGTTTTTAGGCAAAATAACCCAATCAACACATAAAACTCCATGAAAGTTGGAATATGTCAGGCCTATTGGGCCAAAATCAATTATGGCCTTTTGTATAGATAATAGAACAAAAATGAAGGAAACTTTTAAGAGATCAAATTTTTTTTGTTCATAATGAGACAGTGAATTATCTACCCACCTCGTTCCTGTCTTTTAGCATGTACTGTAGTAGGTCCACCGTCGTGCTTTCGGGATATGTGTCTTTTCAGATTTCACAATCATTCTTTAGGTCTGGACATTACATCACAAGAAATGGCTCTTGGTTCTCATCTTTGTAGGTATCCTTTGTTTTGCACCAGTTTATTTATGAAAATATTTAGCGAATTCCATGACAGTAGCTAAAGCAAGGGGCTATTGGCAGCACACAAGTAGCCTACAAATACATGCTGGGCCAGGCATACCCTGAGCTTGTGAAGTGAGCACTAGATTTGGGAATCTCGCTCCGTGCTCCAGTCAAATTGGGCACGCTCCTCGCTCTGCTCCAGCTCCACTCACAGACACAGCGGAGGCTCAGTCACGGAGAACAGGGAATCCCCTCCTGCTATTTGGAAGCTACGTGTTCTAAGTGTGTATGATGTATATGATCAGCCTGGGTACCAGTCTGTTTAAGTCATCATTCCACTCCCATGCCACTCCTTGGAGTGAAATGTTAGCAAAACAGTTTGTGGATTTCAGGCTAGTGTATGATGTTTTATACATTCTGTATGGTGGATAATATATTCTATTCTTCTCCTATGTGCCTTACAGGCAACGTCACCCAGGCGTGCTGGTAGGAGCTGTGTGATAGGCCCCAGGGAGCACGGCAGTGTGTACTGTAAGGATCTGCTATTGATGGAGCAGTGGGACAGAAAGGCTCCTAGGGTGTATGGCTCCTTCCTCTCTCCCTAATGACACTTGCGCCACTCACCGGGCATGTGATGTGTTGTGGTGCTCTGGGCTGAAGCTGCGCTGCCTGAAGGGAGCCAATTGGAACGGCTCAAACCAACACACAAAAAGCAGGACTCTGCGAGTAGATTCAAACAGGAGCTAGTTAATCTATTGTGGATCACCTACAGGAGGCAGACAGGAGAGACCGGTGGTAGAGTTTGTGGTGTTTCACGTTACAGTGTAGCCCCGCTGACATAAGCTGCTTAACATTTTGGGGGGGTTGGTCGTTTTTAATATGGCCTGAACACTTGGCCTGCATCCCAAATGGCAGAGGCCGGCTATTGGTGACTGTTTAACAGTCTGATGCGCCTTCTTCATCTCACTGTCTGTGTGAAGGGACCATTTCAGGTTGTCACTGATGTGCACGCCAAGCAACTTGAAGCTTTTGACCCTCTCCACTGCGGCCCCGTCCATGTGAATGGGGGCGTGCTCTCTCTGCGGTCTTCTGTAGTGCACGATCAGCACCTTTGTTGACGTTGAGGGAGAGGTTCTTTTCCTGGCATCACTCCGCCAGGGTTCTCACCTCATGCATGTAGGCGGTCTCATCGTTGTTGGTAATCAGGCCTACCACCAATCAGGCCTCTGTCGTCAGCAAACATGATGATCGAGTTGGAGACGTGCTTGGGCACAAACAGGGAGTACAGGAGGGGGCTGAGCATGCACACCTGTAGGGGCCACCATGTCGAGGATCAGCATGGCGGAGGTGTTGTTGCCTACCTTCACCACTTGGGGTCGGCCCGTCAGGAAGTCCAGGACCCCGTTGCACAGGGCGGGGTTCAGACCCAGGGCCCTGATCTTATTGATGAACTTGGAGGGCACTACTGTGTTGAAGGCTGAGCTGTAGTCGATGAACAGCATTCATAGGTCTTTTCTCTTATCCAGGTGGGATAGGGAAGTGTGTAGTGCAATGTTGATTGCGTTGTCCGTGGATCTGTTGGGGCAATATGTGAATTGTAGTCGGTCTAGGGTGCCGGGTAAGGTGGAGGTGATATGGTACTACACCAACCTCTAGTTAAGGTGAGTGCTATGGGACGTTAGTAATTTAGTTCAGTTACTTTCACTTTTCTGGGTATGTGAACAATGGTGGACATCTTGAACAACAGACTGGGATATGGAGAGATTGAATATGTCCGTAAACACTCCAGCCAGCTGGTCTGCACATGCTCTGAGGACGCAGCTTGGAATAACGTCTGGGCCGAAAGTCTTGCACACTTAAAAACACACTTCACTGACTTACTCACATTGGCCAAGGATGTTGTTTTCCTCGAAGCAGGCGAAGAAGGTGTTTAGCTCATCCGATTAATTAGGGCCGATTTCAAGTTTTCATACCAATCGCTAATCGGCCGATTACATTGCATTCCACGAGTAAACTACGTGGCAGGCTGACCACCTGTTACGCGAGTGCAGCAATGAGCAGTAAGTTGCTAGCTAGCATTAAACTTATCTTATAAAAAACAATAAATCTTCACATAATTGCTCGTTAACTACACATGTTTGATGATATTACTAGTTTATCTAGCTTGTCCTGCGTTGCATATAATCAATGCGGTGCCTGTAAATTTATCATCGAATCACAGCCTACTTCACCAAATGGGTGATGTTTTAACAAAAGTGCATTCGCGAAAGAAGCACAATCGTTGCACGACTGTACCTAACCATAAACATCAATGCCTTTCTCAAAATCAATACACAGAAGTATATTTTTTTAAACCTGCATATTTAGTTAAAAGAAATTAATGTTAGCAGGCAATATTAAACTAGGGAAATTTTGTCACTTCTCTTGGGTATATGCAACAGTTTGGGCCGCCTGTATCGTTGCGAACTAATTTGACATAATTATGACATAACATTGAAGGTTGTGCAATGTAAAAGCAATATTTAGACTTAGGGTTGCCACCCGTTCGATAAAATACGGAACGGTTCCGTATTACACTGAAAGAATAAATGTTAATGATCAAAGGCTCATATTTCTGTGTTTATTACATTATAATTAAGTCTATGATTTGATATTTGATAGAGCAGTCTGACTGAGCGGTGGTAGGCAGCAGCAGGCTCGTAAGCATTCAAACTTTACTGCGTTTGACAGCAGTTCTTAGCAATGCTTGAATCACAGCGCTGTTTATGACATCAAGCCTATCAACTCCTGAGATTAGACTGGCAATACTAAAGTGCCTATAAGAACATCCAATAGTCAAAGGTATTTAAAATACAAATGGTATAGAGAGAAATAGTCCTATAATTCCTATAATAAACTACAACCTAAAACTTCTTAACTGGGAATATTGAAGAACTGGGAATATTGAACCAACAGCTTTCATATGTTCTGAGCAAGGAACTGAAACGTTAGCTTTTTTACATGGCACATATTGCACTTTTACTATGTTTTTGCATTATTTAAACCAAATTGAGCATGTTTCATTATTTATTTGAGACTAAATAGATTTTATTTATGTATTATTCTAAGTTAAAATAAGTGTTCATTCAGTATTGTTGTAATTGTCACTATTACAAATATATATATATTCAAAAATATTTTTTTAATAATAAGACTTGCTGTGTGAATGTGTATACCGCAGTAGCTGTTCATGAGGAGTGCCAAATTGAGCAAGGATGGGAAGATTTGATTACCCGATGTCTAGTCCTGGCTCAAACCTCTTTGTACGCATACAGTCCATCAATAGAGAATAGATGTGCTCTCTGTCAATATGCTACAGTATGAAAGCCAATACATCATGTGTTGACGTCATGAGAATAATCACCCGAGGCTTTTGATGTTTGTATGAATGCCCACTGATTTTTCTTTTCAGTTTTTGTTTGTTCCCAAGGCAGGTCTTGTTGCTATGTACTTGGCTGGAAAATCACCACTCTCTTTTCCTAGTGGATATCCCTCAGCATACGCACTTTATAGTCAAATGTTTTTCAAAGCCAAACATCCACATGCAATTGGAGGCTTGAAACCACCCCATGTTAAGCTGAGGTGAGAACATCTGGATAGTTTGATGATAAACAACAGTAATAGTCGGGTCTGTCACACGGATGGCTTCATCAGGCATATGAGGACCTGCGTGTGGTGTCCCAGCAAACCATAATTGGTTTTGTAAAAGTTCCCAGAACATTCGTTAGGTCACGGCAAATGTTCTCAAAACACAAAGAATGTCCAGTCGTAATGATGATTTATAAAATGTTTGTATAAAACACTCACCCGACGTTGCAAGAACACATGAATTAAATGTGTTCTTTAAAGGTATACAAACATTGTCTAATCGTCAGTGTGACTGGACAGTTTTTGTGTTATGAGACCATTTTCTGCAACCGAACAAATGTTCTGAGAACTTTCACAGAACAAATTTTGGTTTGCTGGGAAAACATTACTGGTACATTGTGTTATTATTTCCAAACTGAAATGGTCCACCCACACAGACAGCGCGGTGAAGAAGGCGCAGCAACGCCTCTTCAACCTCAGGAGGCTGAAGAAGTTCAGCTTGCCACCAAAAACACTCACAAACTTTTACAGATGCACAACCGAGAGCATCCTGTCGGGCTGTATCACCGCCAGGTACGGCAACTGCTCCATCCACAACCGTAAGGCTCTCCAGAGGGTAGTGAGGTCTGCACAACGCTTCACCGGGGGCAAACTACCTGCCCTCCAGGACACCTACACCACCCGATGACACAGGAAGGCCATAAAGATCATCAAGGACAACAACCACCCGAGCCACTGCCTGTTCACCCTGCTATCATCCAGAAGGCGAGGTCAGTACAGGTGCATCAAAGCAGGGGCCGAGAGACTGAAAAACAGCTTGTATCTCAAGGCCATCAGACTGTTAAACAGCCATCACTAACATTGAGTGGCTGCTGCCAACATACTGACTCCAGCCACATTAACAATGTAAAAATTGGTGTAATAAATATATCACTAGCCACTTTAAACAATGCCACTTAATATAATGTTTACATACCCTACATTACTCATCTCATATGTATATACTGCACCATATACCATCTACTGCATCTTGCTTATGCCGTTCTGTACCATCACTCATTCATATATTTTTATGTACATATTCTTCATCCCTTTACACTTGTGTGTATAAGGTAGTTGTTGTGGAATTGTTAGGTTAGATTACTCGTTGGATATTACTGCATGGTCGGAACTAGAAGCACAAGCATTTCGCTACACTCGCATTAACATCTGCTAACCATGTGTATGTGATTTGATTTGTTACATTACCTAGTAACCTAATGAGAACATTTGAGGAATGTTCTGTGGTGGTTGTTAATGTCAATGTTGAAAAAATGTTTTCATCCTGCTGATAGATAAAACAAACCCTAACTAAAGAAATGCTACTGTTAAAAACATTTGAAATGATTCAAAACCTGTCCTCCGAGAGAGTATGATTCGATCCCAAACAACACTTCCTTTCCTCCGTATGAGTTGGTGAAGCAGTGATGGGGGGGATGAAGGGGGTGTCAGACTCACCTCTGCGGAAATGCGTCGGTTGCCCCTGTTCCTTAGACACACCCCTGTGGGAGACTGCACCTCGTCTGAGCTCGTCCCTGACGCCTGGTCACTCTCTCCATCAGAACTCATCTTCATGTTCTCATGGACAATGTCTGAGAGAGGGGGAGAGGAGGGGAGGCGGGACAGAGACAGAGAGACACAGTGGTTGATAAGACCAGGGGGCCCATAAACGTATGAGTGAGGTTATTCTTTCCATCAACTCAACTTGATGTCATCCACAGCTGCTGCTGCTGGGAACTATAGCAGCCACTCCCTGGTTAGTTTCCACTGTCCTGCCCTCTCCCCTGACTCAAGTGACACTGTGTGTGTTTCTGTGTCCATGCCCGTGTGTGTGTGTGTGTGTGTGTCTCACCGAGGCGGCTGCCGTTGCGGGGCATGGCCATGAGAGACCCTCCTCCTCCTATGACACTCTGAGGTCTCCGTAGTGGGGGCTTCTTAAAGGGACCAGTGTACTGGTGCAGAAAGGAGTTAACACTGTGGGCTGAGGGGGGGAGACCATGACCGTTCCTCACCATGGGCTCTGTGGAGGGGGGAGAGAGAGATCTCTGTGACAACCAGTTCAGTTCAGTCCAGTACATACAATACAGACACCTTGGCTTGGGGCACCATCTATCATACTGTAGTTAGGGTCTGGAGGCTACACCCTGTTTTAGTCAGGTCATATGGTCAGACTGAAAAACAGCTTCTATCTTAAGGCCATCAGAATGTTAAACAGCCATCACGAACATAGAGAGGCTGCTGCCAACATACAGACTCCCCTCACTAGTCACTTTAAATAACGCCACTTTAATAATGTTTACATATCCTACATTACTCGTCTCATATGTATATACTGTACTTTATACCATCTATTGCATCTGTGTACATATATTTATATGTACATATTCTTATTCCATCCCTTTACATTGTGTGTATAAGGTAGTCGTCGTGAATTTGTTAGATTACTTGTTAGATATTACTGCACTGTAGGAACTAGAAGCACAAGCATTTCTCTACACTCGCATAAATGTGTATGTGACCAAAAATGTTTGATTTGACCTGTCAGAGGGATTGATTGTTTTGGCAAAGGAGAAATGCTCCCTAACAGCAATGTAAACAAATTTGTGCCCAAAATGTGTTTTTGTGCTTATGGAATATTTCTGGGATCTTTTATTTTAGCTCATGAAACATGGGACCAACACTTTACATGTTGTGTTTATATTCTTGTTCAGTGTATATTGTTTCTCAACAGGGAATCCATGTTTACTTGACAGAACACAATCTTTTTTCCTCGGTTTAGACACAATAAACTCAACTGAAAGAGTAGACTAGACAAATGTGTTTCTTACTAGATTACTAATACACCGCCTTTCCTCAACGTCCCACCCACAGAGATTGATTGACAGGTCTGGAACTGTACCAACTCTGTGACTCACACACATTCTGCCACCACACCTGATAATCCCACCCACAGTGATTGATTGACATAACCGTTAAAGGGATAGTTCACTCAAATTACAAAATTACCCTAAGCGAACATAGTAGCTCAGCCGATAAAATACATAATTTGAAGAACAAACATCTTTGTGGCAATTCATATCTTAGAACTAAAACTGTAAACATCACCTCAATCTCAGGTGATATCTATAGTCCTGATCATATAGGACAATGACAATAGGTTAAAGATCGAGGAAGAGCATTACATTAGAGAGGAAACAAACAATGTCCATCAACACAACAGATGACCACAAACAAACTCCCTCCCAGAGTTTACTAGATAACACATACAGGCACACACATTAAATCTTGTATCCCACTACTACTGCTGTGTGCCCCTGTTATGTTGTTGTGTTACACAATCAGATCAAGGCTAAGACATTAGGATTCATCCCAATGATTGACACCATGGTGGGTTCATCTGATCTCATCTGGCCACTCCATTCTGTCTCCTCGCTCTCTGAGACTTGTACTGTCCCACACACTGCAGAAAGCCCAACGCAATCCCTCTCCGCACAGAATACACAGGTGCGTACACCATGCTCATGGGCAAACACAATCGCACACACACAAGTAGAGAACACACACACACACAAAACAACATCCTCTGTAGGACAAAAGGAGAGGGGAGCCGGGGAAAGGGAGAGGGAAGCTGAAGCTATTGAATAATTTAAGGCGAGGGGATCTGGGGAAAACCATAAGAAAGCCAGGAGAGGAATAACGAGATAAAACGGAGGAGGAGGACGCCCAGCTGCTCTCACAGTCCTCCAAGTCGCCATGGCAATGTCATGGAAACTCTTGAACGTTCCAGACCCTGAACAGGCAGCACCATAGCAACGTCGTGGCAGCCACCGTCAACAGCAGGCGCTAGACCATCCCAAGCTTAGAGATAACTAACCAGCTATGTCACCTTATCTTTGTTTTGACGCCTCGCCGGCTACAGCCTTCACTGGACTCGAACATGAAGAAGTAACACCGATGATGATGATGATGATGTGTGTGTGTGTGTTCCCGGATGTTAAAGAGAAGAAGAAAAAGTATCTGCTGTGTGCAGTGAAACGAGACACAAGCCAGACGTAGGCTTATCCATCGACTTACGGGTACATTCGCAAAACTATTCAGACCCCTTCACTTCTTCCACACTGTTACGTCACAGCCTTATTCTAAAATGGATTCATATTATTCATATTTATCTCCTCCCTCTACACACAATACCCCATAATGACAGGTTTTTAGACAACAACAAAAAACGGAAATAACTTATTTAATAACTCATTTGCGATGAGACTCTAAATGGATTAATTGGACTTGATTTGGAAAGGCACAAACATGTCTATATTATATAAAGGTCCCTTAGTTGACACTGCATGTCAGAGCAAAAACCAAGCCATGAGGTCGAAGGAATTATCAGTAGAACTCTGAGACAGGATTGTGTCGAAGCACAGATTTGAGGAAGGGTACCAAAACATTTCTGCAGCATTGAAGGTCCCCAAGAACAAAGTGTCCTCCATCATTCTTAAATGGAACAAGATTGGAACCATCAACACACTAGAGCTGGCCACCGGGCCAAACTGAGCAATCAGGGGAGAAGGGCCTTGGTCAGGGAGGTGACCAAGAACCCGATTGGAGCTCTGTCAGAGTGGCTGAGTTCCTCTGTGGAGATGGGAGAACCTTCCAGAAGGACAAGCATCTCTGCAGCACTCCACCAAATCAGGCCTTTATGGTAGAGTGGCCAGACGGAAGCCACTCCTCAGTAAATGGCACATGAAGGCCACTTGGAGTTTACCAAACAGCACCTAAAGAACTTTCAGACCATGAGAAACAAGATTCTCTGGTCTGATGAAACCAAGATTGAACTCTTTGGCCTGAATGCCAAGCATCACGTCTGGAGGACTTAGATGCACTATTGTAAAGTGGCTGTTCCATTGGATGTCATAAGGTGAAAGCACCAATTTGTAAGTCGCTCTGGATAAGAGCGTCTGCTAAATGACTTAAATGTAATGTAAATGGAGGAAACCAGGCACAGCTCATCACCTGGTCAATACCATCCCTACAGTGAAGCATGGTGGTGGCAGCATCATACTGTGGCAATGTTTTTCAGCGACAAGGACTGGGAGACTAGTCAGGATGAAGGAAAAGATGAACAGAGCAAAATACTTGATGAAGAGCTGCTCCCCATCCAACCTGAAAGAGCTTGAGAGGATGTGCAGAAAAGAATAGGAGAAACTCCCCAAATACAGGTGTGCCAAGCTCATAGTGTCATACCCAAGAAGACGCGTGGCTGTAATCACTGCCAAAGGTGCGAGTAAATGTCTGAATATTTGCAAAAATGTCTAAAAACCTGTTTTTGCTTTGTCTTTATGGGGTATTGTGTGTAGGCACAGCCAGAAGAGGACTGGTCACCCCTCATAGCCTGGTTCCTCTCTTGGTTTCTTCCTAGGTTCTGGCCTTTCTAGGGAGTTTTTCCTAGCCACCGTGCTTCTACACCTGCATTGCTTGCTGTTTGGGGTATTATGGGTTTCTGGGTTTCTGTACAGCACTTTGAGACATCAGCTGATGTGAGAAGGGCTTTATAAATACATTTGATTGATTGATTGATTGATTGATTGATAAGGAGAAAAAAATTGATTTTAGAATAAAGGCTGTAACGCAACAAAATGTGGAAAAAGTGAAGGCGTCTGAACACTTTCCAAATGCACTGTACATTACATCCACATAACCACACATTCACACATACACTCTCCCTCACCCCCACACACACACCCTCACTGCTGTCTTTGACGCCGTTCTCCTCTATAGTAATCTGTTCAGCCAGTTCAGACAGAGACTCGTCGATGGTCTGACTCCCTCTCAGAGTCTGGGACAGCCTCCTCCTAAACCGCTTCATCTTCTCCATGGAGCTCTCTGGAAGGGGAGGCCTGGGGATGGAGAGAAGAGGGGACAGTCAGTTACACACACACACACACACACACACACACACACACACACACACACACACACACGGCCTGGGGAGAAAAAGATACCCCACACACCATTACTGTTAAATGACCCCACTGTTTATTCTGTTGGCTGGAATGTTAACGCAGAGAGAGGAGTCGGACACAGAGCGGAAGAAAAGCTACGGAGGACACACACTCTCTCTCAAAAAAAAAGAAAAGAGGGACGATAAAAGTATTAGAATACATATGGCTGGGAGTTCTTCTTGATCAGCCCTGGAACATGATATAAGGCCTTCAAAAGCGAACCAGAGGGTAAAACAGTGGGTCTTTCTTGGACAATGACTGCCAGTACTCCTTGTGCTTGAGGAAGCATGACAAATAGGTGTATCTTGTCATGCAAGTGTGCGTGTGAAAAGGTGTGCTTCTTTTGAAAAGCACTCCCTGTGTGAGTGAGGTCTGAGCAGGCCCCAGCATGTTCGTGGGCAGGTCCCCTAATAAATATTAAAGATTTCACAGAGAATATAGCCATCAATCACACCTCAAGCTATACACACTAATTCCACATCTACAGTAAAATGAGTTTATGAAAAAATAACCATCAAACACCAAACTGCCGCAAGATAAATATCCTAGTAATCGCACTTCTATAGTTAAATGAAGACAAAAAGAAGACAAGATTTATAGCTACTGACTGGAGCGAACACAAGAACCTATCAACACTCAAGGGAAACAGGCCTAATTTAGGAGTCAGTAATATAGAGCCTAATGAATTTCCCCACACTGGAAAAACCAATGTATTGGGAGAGATAATTATTCATGTAGCTCCGGGACGGAACTAATCTAGTGTGAAGAAGAACCTAGAGATCAAAACATACACACATCATTTAGACCAGTTGTACGCCGAGTGTACAAAACATTAGGAACACCTGCTCTTTCCATGACATAGACTGAATCCAGGTGAACGCTATGATCCCTTATTGATGTCACCTGTTAAATCCACTTCAATCAGCGTAGATGAAGGGGAGGAGACATGGTTAAAGGAGGATTTTTAAGCCTGGATACAATTGAGACATGGATTGTGTATGTGTTCCATTCAGAGGGTGAATGGGGCAAGACAAATCATTCTAAGTGCCTTTGCACGGGGGTATGGGAGTAGGTGTCTCGCGCACCGGTTTGAGTGTGTCAAGAACTGCAACGCACCAAAGGACATCCATCCAACTTGACACAACTGTGGGAAGCATTGGAGTCAACATGGGCCAGCATCCCTGTGGAACGCTATCAACACCTTGTGGAGTCCATTGCCCTGGCGAATTGAGGCTGTTCTGAGGGCAAAAGGGGGTGCAACTCAATATTAGGACGGTGTTCCTAGTGTTTTGTACACTCAGTGTTTAACAGTCCTCGTAACTTATTTCCAACAGTGGGTAAAACATGATGCATTGGGAGAGATATATGTTTTATTCATAGGGGATGGAATTCATGTGAACTGGAGCGAAACAAGAACGAATCTATCAACATTCAGGGAAAAATAGATCATTTTGACATGAGTTAAATAGGCTAATGAATTTCCCACACTGGGGAAAAAAACGTGATGTATTTGAAGAGATTGATGGAGTGATGGCACAGCCCATGAACTGTGTTAGCAGATGGTAAAGCAGGGGATTCGTGAGAGAATGGCGAACAGGACTAGCATAGGCTGCATCCAGTTCATGTCACATTGCATCACCATTCAGTGTGTGAGAGAGAGACAGAGAGAGAGAGAGAGAGAGAGAGAGAGAGAGACAGAGAGAGACAGAGAGAGACAGAGACAGAGAGAGACAGAGAGAGAGACAGAGAGAGACAGAGAGAGAGACAGAGACAGAGACAGAGACAGAGACAGAGAGAGACAGAGACAGAGAGAGAGAGAGAGAGAGAGAGAGAGAGAGAGACAGAGAGAGAGACAGAGACAGAGACAGAGACAGAGACAGAGACAGAGACAGAGACAGAGACAGAGACAGAGACAGAGAGAGAGAGAGAGAGAGAGAGAGAGAGCAGAAAGATTTCAAGTGTATTTGTGTGAGAGAAAGTGAAAGCAAAAGAGGCGGAGAGAAAACAATTGACAGAGAAGGGAGTGAAAAGAAAAGGACATGCTGGTGCAAGAGAGGTGAGAGAGATGTGAATGAGGGAGGTTGCTTTTCAACCTGCTGATTCAGACACCTCCCTCCCTGCCAATGTTCTCTGGCCTTAGTGAGGGGGAGATTACAACACTACTACACATGTGTCCGTTTGTCTGTCTGTACTGGGGATGAGTAAGAAGAGACATGAGGCCACATGAGTTAGGCCCTGAAGGTCTGTCTGTCTGACTAATAGTCTCCATTACAAGCCTTTGTCTTCCCAAACATCACTCAGGAGCTGGAGAGAGATGTCAAATACAACACGGAGTAAGGCAGGGGGAAAAAAGTTGTTTTGAAGGAAAGCTACTAAACTAAGCTACCATCTATTCACTGTCTGACACATAGCTCCCCATTCATTCCACTGATTAGGGATAGTCGGTGACGATTCCTGCCCTTCTTTCGCATTCTATTATTGCTCCGTGATTTAGCTCTGACAACTCTTCCAAAATGTTACAGCCTGCTCCTCCGGTCATAACAAAAGGCCATTTCAGGACAGCGGAGGCGAGGGACTCAGTCGGACTCTGGAGTCATCACTGCCAACGAAACAGCTCATAGCCTTCTTCTCATTTCTCACAGTTGAGGGTACAGCTCAGCCTCGGAGCACACTGTCTTCCATGGAGAATGAATGGATGGATGGATGAATGGATGGATGAATGAATTTCACCAGAGTAAATGAATGAATTTGACTAGAGTTTTGATGGCAGTTTCTAACCCATCTCATCCTTGTTCGCATCCCCTCATCCCATTCTGTCCTCTTTCCATGGCTTGGCTCTGTGATCTAGTCTGGAGCCCTGGAGAGTTGGATGTGATCCCTGCTCCCATGAGTAAGTAGGCCGTGCAGAGGACTGGGCTCCAGATCCACTGGGTTAAGGTCAAAGAATTAGTCCCATTCAAGCACTGATTCGGATTTGTTGCCGTGGCAACATTCTCTACCCAATGTCTAAATGTAAAGTCCCTGCAGGAGACTAGGATGATATTCTGTCTCTCGGTCTCTTTTCATCAAACCACCTGGCTTACGGCACACACACACACACACACACACACACACACACAGTCTGTGGTCACACACATAGTTAACCATGATTTCCCCAGATGGACAAACTGATAGTTCCAGCTGTATGCAAAATTGCATTTCACACATAAGTTTGACTGGCATGGACAGTGGGGATAGGAGGGGGCAGGGGAAAGACTAAGAGAAGCAGGGTAAAGGAGAGGAGGAAGAAGAGGATGTAAGCAGAGAGTAGAAGTAGGTTAAGCAGCTCAATAAGACCGGGCCTTATGCGACAAATATGTGGTACGTAAACTTGCCACCAGGCACACAACTATTATTTGACTGTGTCCCTTTCAGGAAATGTGTCTTGCATCTCAAACATAACAGCATCACCACATGGAGTGCATGTCGGGCAATTCCAAGGTGACGGTGACGAGGAGACTCACTTTAAAATGTATGACAAGCAAAAACCATTAACTGCAAAGTTTAACAAACCATACACCTCTATGCAGAAGTCTACTTTTAACAATTCCCACTGGACATTTTACTAAAACATTAACTTGACGAACAATGCAGATACAAAGTTTAGTAACGGAATGACAGTAAAATCATTTTTTATATGACCACGTTTTTTTCCAAAAACACAACACTCTACTCCGAGTTAAGACTAAAAGACTGCAGAAAGAATGGTGTGTCAGCTATGATATGACCCTTTGAGTTGGAAAATATATATATCTTGGTTATTAAACTACAATTAGTGAAGTGGATTAACACCCGGTAACAGAATGACATCATGGGTCCCTGATCTGTACAATACAGAAATGCATAATTATGAATGTCATTCTCTTCATGGTGATGTATCCTGAATAGATACACAAAACTAGACATATGTAATATCTTCCTTTGCATACTGGGGCATTATTCTACACACAGGCTATTATTCTAATGAGCTCAACCCCAAACAAGACCAAATTTGGTTGGTCCAGACCAGAACAAATCTGTACCAATCATAGATGTCCAAACTTGTGAAACATACATCACAATACAGTACAGTAGAGCACAGTAGAGAAAAGTATAGTATAGTTCAGTACAGTAGACTACAAAGAAGAAAATAGTATATTTCCATACAGAAGAATACAGTACAGAAAAGTATAGTTCAGCACAGAAAAGTCCCGGAGAGTAGTATTATATTGTACTTCACTCATGTGTACTCTACGCTACTGAACTATACACTACTTTTCTGTTCTCTACTCTACTGTGCTCTACTGCAACAGTGGTTTGTGACTACTATGACTTCTCGATGTGGCCAATTCAATTGAAGTCATTCTGTTACTGATTTTTTGGGTAACTCTGTTACCGTTGTGGTAGCAGAGCGACGCGTTTTAATCACTTAATAATTAATAATGTAACCCAGGTCAAGAAATGGGGTAAAATCATGTGAAATGTGAGAGAAACGACCAACTAGAATGTCAGCCAACCAAATCCTTTAGGTCCCGCCTTTGACAGTTCAATCGTTGCAATCTCGAGCAAGCCTTCTAGATGAAGAGGCATTTTTATGACAAACTTTCTCCTGGTTGTGAAGTCAGAAAACTGCGCTAAAATTAGAAATAAAACCTAGACATATCTTCAGAGAAACACTGACAATTGATGATCCATTCATCGCATCGTCTTGAGAAGAGGTTGAATGGGTTGATGGACCAATTACTTGGTGTGTTTTATTTTGCATGAATGAAGCCACTGTATTAGCGCTGCGTTAGCAGGCCAATGCTAACTTTTCTATATGTTAGTGAATATAAAAGTGTCATTTATGCTAATTGCTCAGCAA
Organism: Oncorhynchus nerka; assembly: GCF_034236695.1. Classification (NCBI taxonomy): domain Eukaryota; kingdom Metazoa; phylum Chordata; class Actinopteri; order Salmoniformes; family Salmonidae; genus Oncorhynchus; species Oncorhynchus nerka. The sequence continues at coordinate 57,182,517 of NC_088420.1, read as the reverse complement.
ACTTTTGTAGAAGTAAAAATACTTTTTCCATGTGAACAATATTGTAACACTACAGATGCATTTCAAATCAAATCAAAGTTTATTTGTCACGTGCGCCGAATACAACCTTACAGTGAAGTGCTTACTTACCGGCTCTAACCAACAGTGCAGAAAAGGTATTATGTGAACAATAGCTAAGTAAAGAAATAAAAACAACAGTAAAAAGACGACAGTGAAAAATAACAGTAGCGAGGCTATATACAGTAGAGAGGCTATATACAGTAGAGGTGCTATATACAGTAGAGAGGCTATATACAGTAGAGAGGCTATATACAGTAGAGAGGCTATATACAGTAGAAAGGCTATATACAGTAGAGAGGCTATATACAGTAGAGGCTATATACAGTAGAGAGGCTATATACAGTAGAGAGACTATATACAGTAGAGAGACTATATACAGCTATATACAGTAGAGAGGCTATATACAGTAGAGAGACTATATATACAGTAGAGAGGCTATATACAGTAGAGAGGCTATATACAGTAGAGAGGTAGAGAGGCTATATACAGTAGAGAGCTATATACAGTAGAGAGGCTATATACAGTAGAGATATACAGTAGAAAGGCTATATACAGTAGAGAGTAGAGAGGCTATATACAGTAGAGGCTATATACAGTATATACAGAGGCTATATACAGTAGAGAGGCTATATACAGTAGAGGCTATATACAGTAGAGGCTATATACAGGCTAAATACAGTAGAGGGCTATATATATATACAGTAGAGAGACTATATACAGAGAGAGGCTACAGTAGAAGGCTATATACAGTAGCTAATACAGTAGAGAGGCATATACAGTAGAGGCTATATACAGTAGAGGCTATATACAGAGGCTAGTAGAGGCTATATACAGTAGAGGCTATACATACAGGAGAGGCTATAATACAGTAGAGAGGCTATATACAGTAGAGGCTATATACAGTAGAGAGGCTATATACAGTAGAGACTATATACAGCTATATACAGAGAGGCTATATACACAGTAGAGAGGCTATATACAGTAGAGAGGCTATATACAGTAGAGGCTATATAGAGTAGAGGCTATATACAGTAGAGAGGCTATATACAGTAGAGAGGCTATATACAGTAGAGGCTATATACAGTAGAGAGGCTATATACAGTAGAGAGGCTATATACAGTAGAGGCTATATACAGTAGAGGCTATATACAGTAGAGAGGCTGCATACAGGCACCAGTTAGTCGGGCTGATAGTATGTACATGTAGATATGGTTAAAGTGACAATGCATATATGATGAACAGAGAGTAGCAGTAGTGTAAAAGAGGGGTTGGCGGGACACAATGCAGATAGCCCGGTTAGCCAACGTGTGGGAGCAGTGGTTGGTAGGGCCAATTGTGGTAGTACGTACATGAAATGTATAGTTAAAGTGACTATGCATATATGATAAACAGAGAGTTGCCATGCGGTAGTAGATAGAATAGTCTATGACTGGGGTGGCTGTGATCTTTGACAATTTTTAGGGCCTTCCTCTGACACCGCCTGGTGTAGAGGTCCTGGATGGCAAGCAGCTTAGCCCCAGCGATGTACTGGGCCGTGCCCACTACCCTCTGTAGTGCCTTGCAGTCGGAGGCTGAGCAATTGCCGTACCAAGCAGTGATTCAACCATGCTCTCGATGGTGCAGCTGTAGAACCTTTTGATGATCTGAGGACCCATGCCAAATCTTTTCAGTTTCCTGAGGGGGAATAGGCTTTGTTGTGCCCTCTTCACAACTGTCTTGGTGTGTTTTGACCATGATAGTTTGTTGGTGATGTGGACACCAAGGAACTTGAAACTCTCAACCTGCTCCACTACAGCCCCGTCAATGAGAATGGAGGCGTGCTCGGTCCTCCTTTTCCTGTAGTCCACAATCATCTCCTTAGTCTTGGTTTTGTTGAGGGATAGGCTGTTATTCTGGCACCACCCGGCCAAGTCTCTGACCTCCTCCCTATAGGCTGTCTCGTCGTTGATCAGGCCTACCACTGTTGTGTCGTCTGCAAACTTAATGGTGTTGGAGTCGTGCCTAGTCGTGCAGTCGTGGGTGAACAGGGAGTACAGGAGGGGCACTGAGCACGCACCCCTGGGAGGCTCTGTGTTGAGGATCAGCATGGCAGATGTGTTGCTACCTACCCTCACCACCTGGGGGCGGCCGATCAGGAAGTCCAGGATCCAGTTGCAGAGGGAGGTGTTTAGTCCCAGGATCCTTAGCTTAGTGATGAGCTTTGAGGGTAATATGGTGTTGAACGCTGAGCTGTAGTCAATGAATAGCATTCTCACATAGGTGTTCCTTTTGTCCAGGTGGGTAAGGGCAGTGTGGAGTGCAATAAAGATTGTATCATCTGTAGATCTGTTTGGGGTGGTATGCAAATTGGAGTGGGTCTAGGGTTTCTGGGATAATGGTGTTGATGTGAGCCATGACCAGCCTTTCAATTCACTTCATGGCTACGGATGTGAGTGCTACGGGTCTGTAGTCATTTAGGCAGGTTGCCTTCGTGTTCTTGGGCACAGGGATTATGGTGGTCTGCTTGAAACATGTTGGTATTACAGACTCAATCAGGGACATGTTGAAAATGTCAGTGAATGCACCTGCCAGTTGGTCAGCACATGCCCGGAGCACACGTCCTGGTAATCCGTCTGGCCCCGCAGCCTTGTGAATGTTGACCTGTTTAAAGGTCGTACTCACGTCGGCTACAGAGAGTGTGATCACACAGTCGTCCGGAACAGCTGATGCTCTCATGCATGTTTCAGTGTTGCTTGCCTCGAAGCGAGCATAGAAGTGATTTAGCTCGTCTGGTAGGCTCGTGTCACTGGGCAGCTCCCGGGTGTGCTTCCCTTTGTTGTCTGTAATAGTTTACAAGGCCTGCCACATAAGATGAGCGTCGGAGCCGGTGTAGTATGATTCAATCTTAGCAATGTATTGACGCTTTTCCTGTTTGAGGTTCGTCGCAGGGCATAGCAGGATTTCTTATAAGCTTCCGGGTTAGAGTCACGCACCTTGAAAGCGGCGGCTCTATCCTTTAACTCAGTGCGAATGTTGCCTATAATCCATGGCTTCTGGTTGGGGTATGTACGTACAGTCACTGTGGGGACGGTTCAAGTCCGAGCTCTGGCTTGGCCACTCAAGAACAATGAGAGACTTGTCCCGAAGCCACTCCTGCGTTGTCTTGGCTGTGTGCTTAGGGTCATTGTCCTGTTGGAAGGTGATCCGTCGCCCTAATTGGAAGTTATGAGCACTCTGGAGCAGGTTTTCATCAAGGATCCGTCTGTACTTTGCGCCGCTCATCTTTCCCTCGATCCTGACTAATCTCCCAGTCCCATGCCTCTGAAAAACATCTCCACAGAATGATGCTACCACCACCATGCTTCACCATAGGGATGGTGCCAGGATTCCTCTAGACATGACACTTGGCATTCAGACCAAAGAATTCAATCTTGGTTTCATCAGACCAAAGAATCTTGTCTTTAGGTGCCTTTTGGCAAACTCCAAGCGGCTGTCATGTGCCTTTTACCTTATATAGGCAGGTGTTTGCCTTTCCAAATCAGGTCCAATCAATTGAAAATTTTCACAGGTGGACTCCAATCAAGTTGTTGAAAATCTCAAGGATGATCAATGGAAACAGGACGCAGCTGAGCTCAATTTCGAGTCTCATGGCAAAAGGTCTGAATACAGTTTTTTTTATCCATTTGCAAAAATGTCTAAAACCCTGTTTTTACTTTGTCATTATGGGGTATTGTATGTAGATTGATGAGGAAAGGTAACAAAATGTGGAAAAAGGTCTGAAAACTTTCCGAATGCACTCTAATGTATAAGTTTATTATTTCAGATATCTATTATATGAAAAAACCATAGACGATGGTGTCCAACAAATGTGCCATTTTTATGTTCTTACCTTTCGCTATTGGATAAGTTTTGGCCTGCTTATTCAACATCCAGGGCAGGTTTTTGATGGAGTTTGAGTATTCTTGGAAGGCGAGCGAGAGATCAAGATGTTCTATTGCATGCAGAAGAAAGAAGACATCTGAAGACATGGGTAAACCAAAAGGTCGCTGGTGAAAATCCCAGAGCAAACTGTGAAAAAATCTGTCAACGTGCCCTTGAGCAAGGCACTTAACCCTAATTTCTCTGGATAAGAGTGTCTGCTAAACAACAAAACATGTAAACTTTTTATTTTATTTTGATAAAATCTCTTCAAGAAGACCTTTTCTTGAAGGACACTTAAATACACTATTATCCACAGCTTTACTGTGTTTGTTGGGACTGATCACCCCCAACTATGAAATATTGAATCTGTATTCAAATGTAATTTTGTTTTCTGAATTGATAATTGATACCATAGAAGGTAGAACTGATTTTACCTGAGGTATTGAAATAGATCCATAGATTATGTGAACACCGAGCTTATTTATAGTGAAATACTATTATTGTGAATTGATGTGAGGTCGGGCTCGTAGTCCGTGTTCCAATTCATCCAATTCATCTGGGGCGGCAGGGTAGCCTAGTGGTTAGAGCGGTGGAAGGTTGCGAGTTCAAATCCCGAGCTGACAAGGTACAAATCTGTCGTTCTGCCCCTGAACCCACTGTTCCTAGGCCGTCATTGAAAATAAGAATTTGTTCTTAACTGACTTGCCTAGTTAAATAAAGGTAAAATAAATACAAATAATAATAAAAAAATCCCAAAGGTGTTCGTTGAGGTTGAGGTCAGGGCTCTGTGCAGGTCAGTCAAGTTCTTCCACATCAAGCCCGACAAACCATTTCGGTACGGACCTCACTTTGTGCACAGGGGCATTGTCATGCTGAAACGGGAAAGGGCCTTCCCCCAAACTGTTGCCACAAAGTTGGAAGCACAGAATTGTCTAGAATGTCATTGTATACTTTAATGTTAAGATTTACCTTCACTTGAACTAAAGGGGTCTAGCCTGAACCATACTCCCACACCAAACTTTACAGTTGGCACTATGCATTGGGGCAGGTAGCGTTCTCCTGGCTTCCGCCAAACCCAGATTCATCTGTCGGACTTCCAGATGGTGAAGCTTATTTCATCATTCCAGAGAGCGTGTTTCCACTGCTGCAGAGTTCAATGGCCGCGAACTTTACACCACTCCAGCCTACGCTTGGCATTGCACATGGTGACCTTAGGCTTGTGTGCAGCTGCTCGGCCATGGAAACCCATTTTATGAAGCTCCCGACGAACAGTTCTTGTGCTGACATTGCTTCCGGAGGCTTTTTGGAACTTGGTAATGAGTGTTGCAACCGAGGACAGAGAATTTTTATGCGCTACGTGCTTTAGGGAGAGAGAGAGCATGAGAGAGGGGGAGTGAGAGAGAGAAGAAGCGACAAAGCACGAGAGAGAGGGGGAGCGACAGAGCTGAGAGAGGGTGACAGAGCTGAGAGAGAGCAACAGAGCTAAGAGACAGGTTATCATGGAGCTTGACTGGAGTTGAACAACAACCTCTGTTTGTACTGCTACAGTGTCCCAATATTGAATGAGTTTCAGGGGACAATAAATACTATGCTAATTGTACTTGTATCTGTCGTTAGCGCTTTTCTGTTTCGTCTGTCGAGTCTTTCCCCTCTATTCTACTCTTCTCCTCCCCTCCCCACCGCTCCTCTCTGGCTCGATCGTCACCTGTGTCAGAGGATCTTTTCTGTTTCGTCTGTCGAGTCTTTCCCCTCTATTCTACTCTTCTCCTCCTCCCCCCACCGCTCCTCTCTGGCTCGATCGTCACCTGTGTCAGAGGATCTTTTCTGTTTCGTCTGTCGAGTCTTTCCCTCTATTCTACTCTTCTCCTCCCTCCCCCACCGCTCCTCTCTGGCTCGATCGTCAGAGGATCTTTTCTGTGTCAGAGGATTCTACTTTCTCCTCCCCTTCCCCACCCTCCTCTCTGGCTCGAGTCTTTCCCCTCTATTCTACCCCTCTATTCTACTCTTCTCCTCCTCCCCACCGCCTCCTCTCTGGCTCGATCGTCACCTGTTGTCAGAGGATCTTTTCTTTCTGTTTCTACTCTTCTCCTCCCTCCCCACCGCTCCTCTCTGGCTCGAGTCACCTGTGTCAGAGGATCTTTTCTCTATTCTCTTTCTCCCTCTATTCTACTCTCCTCCCTCCCCACCGCTCCTCTCTGGCTCGATCGTCACCTGTGTCAGAGGATCTTTTCTGTTTCGTCTGTCGAGTCTTTCCCCTCTATTCTACTCTTCTCCTCCCCTCCCCACCGCTCCTCTCTGGCTCGATCGTCACCTGTGTCAGAGGATCTTTTCTGTTTCGTCTGTCGAGTCTTTCCCCTCTATTCTACTCTTCTCCTCCCCTCCCCACCGCTCCTCTCTGGCTCGATCGTCACCTGTGTCAGAGGATCTGAATGGAGCTGGCACTAAGCTTGCTGATGTTTTGGCAAAAATTTGAATACAGTAGGCAGAGCACCCACGCGTGTGTGGCCAGCAGGACAGATGATGACAGACAGGGTTCTATACGATCATCAAACACAATAAGACTCAACGTTGATTTAACACCGCTGCAATGACAATGACCACTTTGATTGACAGCTAGGGTCGCCTGTCTGGACACAGACTGCTCTCTCTCTCTCTTCCTCGCTCTCAAGCCATCTTTTGTGACCTAGTAACAGCGGGTCAGCGGGTCTTCAACCAGACCTCTACTATCAGAGAAGACAGACACAGCTCCAGCAGTGGGCCAATAGCCATGGCCATGACAACACTGTCTGTAACCACCATAGCTGTCTTTGGATACCTCATAGGCAGGTCCAAGACATGCAAAGACATCCTGAATCTGCATAAAGATATTTCCTTTATACTGTGTTCTTCCCGCCAATTGACATCCCCGCACAAAACCGCCCCCCCACAAAAATAAAAAATGTTCACGATACAATCGTATATATCAACGCTGTTTGAACAGGACAATGGGATGATGTCATTCCAGACATCACCCAACCCAAGTCGGCATGGTTCTAGTCTCTACATTAATTTTTCCATTACATTCACCCCTGATGAAGTAAGCCTACATTGTATAAAGATCAATACATGTGTTCATACTGTTACTAACACAGTAGCTAGATAATATAACTCCTCTCTGGTTGTTACTACAATCGCTGTGTAGCTGGCACGGTTCTAGGTTCTACATTCTGATCCATTATTACACAGAACCTGATGAGTCACTCTGAGAAGGGGATTCCAGTTTCCACTAATAAACAAAGCACACTGACTTTGTCTAGGTATTATGTTATTACTAAGTACTTAGGCTTAATATCAAGTAATTACACCAAAGCATCCTAATATGACCAGCTATGCAGACTAATGCTTTGGACTTAACAGAGGTAGATGACTGGCTTAACAATCAAATATACAGTTGAAGTCGGAAGTTTACATGCACCTTAGCAAAATACATTTAAACTCAGTTTTTCACAATTCCTGACATTTAATCCTAGTAAAAATTCCATGTCTTAAGTCAGTTAGGTCACCACTTTATTTTAAGAATGTGAAATGTCAGAATAATAGTAGAGAGAATTATTTATTTCAGCTTTTATTTCTTTCATCACATTCCCAGTGGGTCAGAAGTTTACATCCGCTCAATTAGTATTTGGTAGCATTGCTTTTAAATTGTTTAACTGGGGTCAAACGTTTCGGGAAGCCTTCCAGAAGCTTCCCACAATAGTTGGGTGAATTCTGGACCATTCCACCTGACAGAGCTAGTGTAACTGAGTCAGGTTTGTAGGCCTCCTTGCTCTCACACACTTTTTCAGTTCTGCCCACAAATGTCTATAGGATTGAGGTCAGGGCTTTGTGATGGCCACTCCAATATAGAGGTCGACCGACTAGGATTTTTCAACGCCGATAACAATTATTGGAGGTCCAAAAAAAGCCGATACCGATAAAAATCGGCCGATTTATATATATATATATATATATATATATATATATATATATACACAGTGCCTTGCGAAATTATTAGGCCCCCTTGAAGTTCAAGGGGGCCGAATACTTTCGCAAGGCACTGTATGAGACGCCAGAACTCTTAAAAAAAAAAATGTTTTATATATATTGACTTTCAATGAAAGTAAAAGTAAAAATAAAAGTGTTCATTCAGTATTGTTGTAATTGTCATTATTACAAATATATATATATATATATACACACACACACAGTGGGGAGAACAAGTATTTGATACACTGCCGATTTTGCAGGTTTTCCTATTTACAAAGCATGTAGAGGTCTGTAATTTTTATCATAGGTACACTTCAACTGTGAGAGACGTAATCTAAAACAAAAATCCAGAAAATCACATTTTATGATTTTTAAGTAATTAATTTGCATTTTATTGCATGACATAAGTATTTGATCACCTACCAACCAGTAAGAATTCCAGCTCTCACAGATCTGTTAGTTTTTCTTTAATTAAGAAGCCTTCCTGTTCTCCACTCATTACCTGTATTAACTGCACCTGTTTGAACTCGTTACCTGTATAAAATACACCTGTCCACACACTCAATCAAACAGACTCCAACCTCTCCTCAATGGCCAAGACCAGAGAGCTGTGTAAGGACATCAGGGTTAAATTGTAGACCTGCACAAGGCTGGGATGGGCTACAGGACAATTTGCAAGCAGCTTGGTGAGAAGGCAACAACTGTTGGCGCAATTATTAGAAAATGGAAGAAGTTCAAGATGACGGTCAATCACCCTCGGTCTGGGGCTCCATGCAAGATCTCACCTCGTGGGGCATCAATGATCATGAGGAAGGTGAGGGATCAGCCCAGAACAACACGGCAGGACCTTGTCAATGACCTGAAGAGAGCTGGGACCACAGTCTCAAAGAAAACCATTAGTAACACACTACGCCGTCATGGATTCAAATCCTGCATGGTGTTTATACTTGCGTACTGTTGTTTGTACAGATGAACGTGGTGCCTTCAGGCATTTGAAAATTGCTCCCAAGGATGAACCAGACTTGTGGAGGTCTACAATTTTTTTTATGAGGTCTTTATTTTGATTGTCTCATTATGCCAAGCAAAGAGGCACTGAGTTTGAATGTAGGCCTTGAAATACATCCACAGCTACACCTCCAATTGACTCAGGCTAATTGACATAATTTATCAGAAACTTCTAAAGCCCTGACATCATTTTCTGAAATTTTCCAAGCTGTTTAGAGGCACAGTCAACTTAGTGTATGTAAACTTTTGACCCACTGGAATTGTGATACAGTGAATTATAAGTTAAATAATCTGTCTGTAAACAATTGTTGGAAAAATGACTTGTGTCATGCACAAAGTAGATGTCCTAACCGACTTGCCAAAACTATAGTTTGTTAACAAGAAATTTGTGGAGTGGTTGAAAAACGAGTGTTAATGACTCCTAAGTGTATGTAAACTTCTGACTTCACCTGTATATGTGTGTGTGTATATATATATATATGTCATACATCGCATGATCACTTAGTCTGTGTCCAAAATTGCACCCTATTCTCTATGTACATGTAGTGCACTACTTTTGACCAGGGCCCATAGGGATATGGTAAAAGGTAATGCACTATATAGGGAATAGGGTGCCATTTGGGATGCATACTTAATTAATGCTTGGGCCAAAACAGTGGAAAGGCTAACACTGTACTCTTGTACCTGTGTAGTAACACTGTATTTACAATAGTGTAAACAATATTATGTTAATAATATAGATATTGTCTATGGTTAATATGTAATAAATGATACCTTAGAATCATTGAGTGTAATGTCTACATTCATCCATCTAACCTCCCTAACCAAATAGGGTCTTAACCAGCTGACACTCGGTGTAGGGTGTAGTTATCCTTAAACGCTGATCTTGGGTCGGTTTTCCATTTCCCCCACTAATGCTTCAGGTGAGAATTGGCAGAGGGAATGCTAATCCTAGATCTGTCCTTAAGGGGACACTTCACCCCAAAGCCTAACCCTCTGACTGCTGGGTGGCTACTGTATGCTGAGTGAGACTTCCACTTTCAGCCTGACTGAGTTCGGTGAGAGTTCGGGAGGCCACTATTAGGCAAGGGAACAAAATTTGCTTACACTAGCATGTGTTGTCTATAGCAACTGCATTTCAGGAGGGGCCGCTTTCGGAGCCTGAGTGACAGAATTCCGATGTTAATACTGTAGAGAAAGAGGAAGAGTTTGTATGAATGGCTATGTATAGACCAGAGTTACGGGACGGGGGAGTGTGGTGTGGATTCTGTGTGTGTGTGTGTTTCATGGCACCTGCTCAGTGAGGACTAGGGAGAGGCGGACACTAACCTTCAGCCAGCTGTCCTTGGCCTGGTCCCTTAAACATGAGCCCTGTCCACCACACACACACACACCCCCACATTTATGCTCATACACAAACACGTATTTATGCTCATACACAAACACGTATTTATGCTCTCGCACACACACACACACACACACACACACACACACACACACACAATCTCACAATCACACACTTCCCTAAAATAAAATTAGGCACCGAGCAAATTCCGCAAACTTGAACATTGTGTGTTTACTGTGAACACTGAGGATGTACTCACTTTAAGTTACAGTTTAACCGTGGCCAAATGGCTTCTGTGGCTATTTGATAATAATGTAGGTCTCCTAGAGTGGCCTACCATAAAATAATCTGGAGAAAATGCATCCCATAACATTTTAACATGGAAATAGCTGTTCTATCATTCAGCCTACAGTAGCAGCCAATGTGTGGTGTTCAGTGTAGGCTTCCATTCCATGAGACGTTTGAAAAAAATATACAGGGCCTGACATTAACCTGTTTATCCACTTATCCTTCAGACAAGGAAGTGACTGAAAATGTTGTTGTTTGATGCAAAAGAACACTTTCCAAAATAAAATGCATTATTATTCCCATACCATTATTACAGAGAATCAGACAAATTATTCTACCCACTGCCTATTTAGCTTATTCAAGACTGTCTCAAAATACAACACTGCCCCTTTAAGACAAAAACAAAAATCTCTTTACATGACTCGCTTTTCAAATATGTCTAGAAATGTACAGGTTTTGTGCTATTGTAAGAAGCTATCTTTCCCCTATTGCTAAGTACAAATTATCTATAACTGGACTAATAACTCACTAACTAGCAAAGGATATGAACAAAATGTGCACACGTGGCTACATGCAGCTCTCGCTTTGATCTCAAAACAAGCACATTCATTCTGTAAACACAGTCCAGTTCAAAGTAAATGGCACATATATGGCAATGGTCTATTTGCATTCAGTGCATTCGGAAAGTATTCAGACCCCTTGACTTATTCCACATTTTGTTACGTTACAGCCTTATTCTAAAATTGATTCAATATTTTTTTTTCTCATGAATCTACACACAATACCCTATAACGATAAAGCAAAAACAACTTCTTAGAAATGTTTGCTAATTTATATATATTTTTTAAACCAGAAATACCTTATTACATAAGAATTCAGACCCTTTGCTATTAAATTTGAAATTGAGCTCAGGTGCACCCTGTTTCCATTGTTCATCCTTGAGAAGTTTCTACAATTTGATTGGAGTCCACCTGTGATAAATTCAATTGATTGGACATGATTTGGAAAGGTACACATCTATCTATATTAAGGCCCACAGAGCTTGCCTCCTGGCCAAACTGAACAATCGGGGGGGGGGGGCCTTGGTCATTCTCAAAACCCCGTTATTTACAAGAGGAAGCGACGCAGGTACATAGGACAAAGAGCCGGATGCCTGGTCAGGACCCGGAAAAGGTGAGTGGGAAAGCTGCCTTTACCATCAATACTACTCGCCAACGTGCAATTATTGGACAATAAACTAGACGAGGTACGATCACGAATATCCTACCAACGGGACATCAAAAACTGTAATATCCTATCATGTTTCACGGAATCGTGGCTGAATGACGACATGGATATTCAGCTAGCGGGATATACGCTGCACCGGCAAGATAGAACAGCACACTCCGGTAAGACGAGGGGGGAGGTCTGTGCATATTTGTAAACAACAGCTGGTGCACGAAATCTAAGGAAGTCTCTAGAGTATATTGTGATAAATTGCAGGCCAAACTACCTGCATAGAGAGTTTTCAGCTATACTTTTCTTGGCTGTTTATTTACCACCACAGACAGATAATGGCACTAAGACCGCACTCAGTCAGCATGTACTCTGAATAAGGAAATAAGCAAACAGGAAACTATTCACCCAGAGGCGGCACTCCTAGTGGCCAGAGACTTTAATGCAGGGAAACTTAAATCAGTTCTACCAAATTTCCATCAACATGTTAAATGTGCAACCAGAGGGGAAAGAAATTCTAGACTACCTTTACTCCACACACAGAGACGAGTACAAAGCTCTCCCTCTCCCTCCATTTGGAAAATCCGACCACAACTCTATTCTCCTGATTCCTGCTTACAAGCAAAAATTAAAGCAGGAAGCACCAGTGACACGGCCTATGAAAAAGTGGTCAGATGAAGCAGATGCTAAACTACAGGACTGTTTGCGATCAGACTGGAACATGCTCCGGGATTCTTTCGATGGCATTGAGGAGTACACCACATCAGTCACTGGCTTTATCAATAAGCGCATCGAGGACGTCGTCCCCACGGTGACTGTACGTACATACCCAAACTAGAAGCCATGGATTACAGGCAACATTCACACTGAGCTAAAAGGCAGAGCTGCAGCTTTCAAGGTGCGGGACTCTAACCCGGAAGCTTACAAGAAATACTGCTATGCCCTGCGACGAACCATCAAACAAGAAAAGAGTCAATACAGGGCAAAAATTGAATCATACTACACCGGCTCCAACGCTCGTCTTATGTGGCAGGCCTTTTAAACTATTACAGACCACAAAGGGAAGTACAGCTGCCCAGTGACACGAGCCTACCAGACGAGCTAAATCACTTCTATGCTCACTTCGAGGCAAGCAACACTGAGGCATGCATGAGAACATCAGCTGTTCCGGACGACTGTGTGATCACGCTCTCCCTCTGCAACTGGATCCTGGACTTCCTGACGGGCCGCCCCCCAGGTGGTGAGGGTAGTTAGCAACACATCTGCCATGCTGATCCTCAACACTGGAGCTCCCCAGGGGTGCGTGCTCAGTCCCCTCCTGTACTCCCTGTTCACCTACGACTGCATGGCTAGTCACAACTCCAACACCCTCATTAAGTTTGTAGACGACACAGCAGTGCTAGGCCTGATCACTGACAACGACGAGACAGCCTATAGGGAGAAGGTCAGAGACCTGGCCGGGTGGTACCAGAATAACAACATATCCCGCAACATAACCGAGACTAAGGAGATGATTGTGGACTACAGGAAAAGGAGGACCGAGCAAACTAGAATGGTCCAAACACACCAAGATAGTCGTGAAGAGGGCACGGCAAAGCCTATTCCCCCTCAGGAAACTAACAAGATTTGGCATCTGAGGGCTTCGGGACAAGTCTCTGAATATCCTTGAGTGGTCCAGCCAAAGACCGGACTTAAACCTGATCGAACATCTCTGGAGAGACCTGAAAATAGCTTTGCGGCAACGCTCCCCATCCAAACTGATAGAGCTTGAGAGGATCTGCAGAGAAGAATGGGAGAGACTCCCAAAATACAGGTGTGCCAAACTTGTAGCGTCATATCAAAGAAGCCTCAAGGCTGTAATCACTGCAAAAGGTGCTTCAACAAAGTACTGAGTGAAGGGCCTGAATACTTATGTAAATGTGATATTTCCTACAGCAGTGACTGGTTATGTCACCGGTCTGTATAAAGTACTGGCTGTGTAGAGTACGGGCTGTGTAGAGCATGAGCTGAGTGAATGTCAATGCAATAGAATCAAACCTAATTTTACTGGTCACATGAGCCAAATACAACACCTTACAGTGAAATGCTTACTTACGAGCCCCTAAACAACAGTGCAGTTTCAAAAAAATATGGATAAGAATAAGAGATAAAACTAACAAGTAATTAAAGAACAACAGCAGAAAATAACAATATATACAGGGGCGGGTACCGGTACAGAGTCAATGCGCGGGGGCACCAGCCATTTGAGTTAGTATGTACATGTAGGTAGAGTTATCAAAGTGGCCATGCATAGATGACAACAGAGAGTGGCAGTGGTGTGGAGAGGGGAGGGAGGGGGTCAATGCAAATAGTCTGGGTAGCCATTTGACTCGATGTTCTGGAGTCGTATCGCTTGGTGGTAGAAGCCTCTTAGACCTAGACTTGGTGCTACGGTACCGCTTGCCGTGTGGTAGCAGAGAGAACAGTCTATGACTAGGGTGGCTGGAGTCTTGACCATTTTTAGGGCCTTCCTCTGACACCACCTGGTATAGAGATCCTGGATGGCAGGAAGCTTGGCACAAGTAAGTGATGTACTGGACCGTTCGCACTACCCTCTGTAGTGCCTTGCGGTCGGAGGCTGAGCAGCTGCCGTACCAGGCAGTGATGCAACCAGGCAGTGATGCAACCAGTTCTCAAGGGTGCAGCTGTAGAACCTTATGAGGATCTGAGGACCCATGCCAAATCTTTTCCGTCTCCTGAGGGGGAATAGGTTTTGTCGTGCCCTCTTCACGACTGTCTTGGTGTGCTTGGACCATGTTAGTTTGTTGGTGATGTGGACACCAAGGAACTTGAAGCTCTCAACCTGCTCCACTGCAGCCCCGTCGATGAGAATAGGGGCATGCTCGGTCCTCTTTTTCCTGTAGTCCACAATCATCTCCTTTGTCTTGATCACGTTGAAGGAGAGGTTGTTGTCCTGGCACAACACGGCCAGGTCTGACCTCCTCCCTATAGTCTCGTTGTTGTCGGTGATCAGGCTGTTGTGTCATTGGCAAATTGAAGGCCTAGCCATGCAGCCATGAGTGTACAGGAGGGGTCTGAGCACGCACCCCTGAGGCGCCTCTGTGTTGAGGATCAGTATGGCAGATGTCCTGTTACCTACCCTTAACACCTGGGGGCAGCCCGTCAGGAAGTCCAGGATCCAGTTGCAGAGGGAGGTGTTTACTCCCAGGGTCCTTAGCTTATTGACGAGCTTTGAGGGCACTATGGCATTGAACACTGAGCTGTAGTCAATGAATAGCATTCTCACATAGCTGTTCCTTTTGTCCAGGTGGGTAAGGGCAGTGTGGAGTGCAATAGAGATTGCATCATCTGTGGATCTGTTGGGGCGGTATGCAAATTGGAGTGGGTCTAGGGTTTCTGGGATGATGGTGTTAATGTGAGCCATGACCAGCCTTTCAAAGCACTTCATGGCTACAAACGTGAGTGCTAAACAGTCATTTAGGCAGGTTACCTTAGTGTTCTTGGGCACAGGGCACTCTGCTTAAACATGTTGGTATTACAGACTCGGACAGGGAGAGGTTGAAAATTTCAGTGAAGACACTTGCTAGTTGGTCAGCGCATGCTCACAGTACACATCCTGGTAATCCACCTGGCCCTGCGGCCTTGTGAATGTTGACCTGTCTAAATTTCTTACTCACATCGGCTGCGGTGAGAGTGATCAGTGAACAGTCTTCCGGTACAGCTGGTGCTCTCATGCATGTTTCAGTGTTATTTGCCTCGAAGCGAGCATAGAAGTAGTTTAGCTCGTCTGGTAGGCTCGTGTCACTGGGCAGCTCTCGGCTGTGCTTCCCTTTGTAGTCTAATGGTTTGCAAGCCCTGCCACATTCGACGAGCGTCAGAGCTGGTGTAATATGATTTGATCTTAGTCCTGTATTGACGCTTTGCCTGTTTGATTGTTTGTCTGAGGGCATAGCAGGATTTCTTATAAGCTTCCAGGTTGGAGTCCTGCTCCTTGAAAGCGGAGGCTCTAGCCTTTAGCTCAGTGCGGATGCTGCCTGAAATCCATGGCTTCTGGTTGGGGTATGTACGTAAGGTCACTGTGGGGACGATGTCGTCGATGCAGTTATTGATAAAGCCATTGACTGATATGGCATTGAGGAGCACACCACAGGAGGAATCCCGGAACATATTCCAGTCTGTGCTAGCAAAACAGTCTTGTAGCTTAGCATCTGCTTCATCTGACCACTTTTCTATTGATCTAGTCACTGGTGCTTCCTGCTTTAATTTCTGCTTGTGAGCTGGAATCAGGAGGATAGAATTATGGTCAGATTTGCCAAATGGAGGGCGAGGGAGAGCGTTGTATGCTTCTCTGTGTGTGGAGTATAGGTGGTCCAGAAATCTTTTCTGTCTGGTTGGACATTTAACATGCTGATAGAAATTTGGTAAAACTGATTTAAGTTTCGTTGCATTAAAGTCCCCAGCTACTAGGAGCACCGCCTCTCGGTGAGCGTTTTCTTTTTTGCTTATAGAGGAATACAGCTCATTCAATGCTATCTTAGTGCCAACCTCTGACTGAGGTGATATGTAAACAGCTTCAAAGAATACAGATGAGAACTCTCTCGGTAGGTGGTGTGGTTTACAGCTTATGATAATATACACAACATCAGGTGAGAAATAGCTCGAGACTTACTTGGATATAGTGCACCAGCTGTTATTTACAAAAATACATAGTCTGCCGCCCCTTGTCTTACCAGACGCCGCTGTTCTATCCTGCCGGTACATCGTATAACAAGCCAGTTGTATGTTGATATTGTTTCATCTTGTTTAATCTTCCCCGTAACTCGTCGATTTCATTGTCCAAAGATTGCATTTTTGCTTGCAGAATTCTCAAAAGGCCGCCCGCTCTCCGGCCTCTCTTTATCAGCCTCCTCTTCACGCAGATCACGGGGGTCGAGGCCTGTTCCCGAGGGAGCCGTATCGCCTCTGCCTCGTCAGAGTCGTGAAAGACGAAAAAGGATTCTGCTCGTCCATGGTAAATAATCGCAGTCCTGACGTCTAGAAGTTATTTTCGGGTCATCTAAGAGACGGTAGCGGCAACATTATGTACAAAATGAGTTTAAAAAATAAAGTTACAAACAACGCAGATGAACGAACAAAAAAAATACAATCGGTTGGGGGCACATAAACCGTCTGCCTTCTGCTCCGGCGTCATTTCCATCAAGTCCATCTTAAATCCTACTCCTATGCGTTCTGCCTACAACATCTCTTGCATAGTTTGTTTTGTTTCGGTATGTTGCATTGAAAGTGCCTAATATTGCACTGATTCGATCACAATTACCGAAGTAAAGGAAACGTTGATAGTGTTAATAGGGAAAACTCAAACAGTTGTCACCAACCTTTTCTGAGTCAACATCACTTTGAGTCAAAATGCAAGCCGAGATCTACCGCTCAGATTTGGATTTTTACATTACTTAAAAAACGTAAGCCTATGCAACATTAACCAATTAAAAAACGTACTGTAGCAATGACGTTTGTGCAGTAAGCTATAGGCCCAATACATGATCACCGCATATTGGCTTTGCTTGAATTGCCCTGCCAATGCATGGTAGTTCGGCCATTTAAAAAAATATATATTTAAAAATTTGAGGTAGGCTATATGATCACACTGGTAATAGATCTGTTGTTGTATTACTTGTGGGCCACAGCTGAGTGAGCATACATTTAAATAATTAGATTTTTATTTACTGGGCTGATGGTGCCTGCATCTGATGGTCAGTCTCAGCAGATGGAGAGAACAGCAGACTGAGGGTCCGCTTCTCAACATCCTCCACTCTCTCTTTCCTCCACTGACACTGACCAAAAATGGTCTTCCAGCTGATTGCGTAACTCAAGTTGCACCACATTATTTGTGCCTCATTCACAAATTCATGTTGTTACTCCTATGAACAGAGAAAGTTCAATATTCCTTGATATTAAAAAAGACCCAAGCCACTAATAATAACAACACAACCTTATAGATACATTTTCCTCCTCATTCATTACTGCTGCAGTGCTTGTTGTAGCGCTGAGTGGAAATAGGAAGAATGTGTATTTTATGGCTTATAGAAGTGTTGAATAAAAAGTGTTGACAGTGCTGAGTAAGAACTTAAACATGAACTCACTCATTAAAACAGCAACTCTTTGCTGTATCCGTTGATAGTCTCACTCCTAGTCATAGTTTTAAACGTTTTGGAAATCTCACAGTAACAACTTTGCTGTAGCTTTCTTTTATGCCTGCTACATTACTGCAGACACGGTCCTCTGAGACATCTGATTGGCCAGCGGAAGGCCTATAGTGCACTAGATTTGCTCTCCGGGCCCGCCGGGAAGGCAGAGTGTGTACCTTCAGACACATGAAATGGTTCAAATGGCAACAGTTCGCCTACCCGGCGAGCAGGGCAACTAATCGGGAGCACCTACCAATACAAGGCTTTATCACTGGGTTTTGTACAGAAATGTTTGGCAATCGTGTAGGAATGCCTTGGAGATCAACAAGTTGGTGACCACTGCTCTAGAAAGTTGTAGGGAAGTTCAATCTCGCACTTCTCTCAGTGGGCTAATATTTCTTCTGCACCGCAGTCCCGGGGGAGTGGCGGAGACAGTCTTGGGCAACTGCGCACCCACGCACATGTGCAGCTACACACCTTCACAAGCCATCCGCATACACACCCAACCACACACACCCCCTCAGAGAGCACAATCTGATATATCCTACCCTACCCTACCCTACGGGGATCAGTGCTGCGTGGCTACAGCTGTTTCACAGAAGGTCACGCTACCCTGCCTTACAATTCCACCACCATCTCAAACCAAGTTAATACAACAACGTCAAACACACACACACACACACACACACAGAAAAGACTCAACTCCACCTTGGTGGCAACCATCTCCTTACAACCTCAGTGGGGCACCATGTAACACACAGGGGTATTTACACACAAAACCTTGACATTACTGAACCAAAAAGAAGAAAGAGCCCATCAATCTGATCTAAACATGACTTAACGTTTGAATCACAGGCTGACACGAGAGAAACTACAACCAACCACTGAGAAGGACTACAACTATATACACATTAGTTATTACAACTCTACAATGCCGGTAATCAATAACACTATAATGATCAGCTCCAGACTAAACTAAACTTGGAGCTAGCGGCTGCTCTGGGTCAGCACTCTGTTCGTGTGTGTACTGTTCCTCGGGGTGAGTGAGCTTGCATTCAGAACAATGACGTCTTCCTTCAGGACATCCTGCCAACCCCCCCCCCCCCCTCCCACACACACACACAGAGGGTCGTATAACGGGTGAAGCCCAGTCAAACAGTAACCATTAAAGGAAGAGGAATCCCACCAAAAGGAAGGAATGCCATGAAAACAACTGACTACCACTTGAGTCACCCTTCAACCCACAGACACGTTCCTGCAGTCTACTGTAAACGTGCTCTACAAGGTTCTGTCTGCCACATGGCAAGGCTCCACCATGCCAACAATGTATTGCCCATGTATCTATCTCCACACAAATATAATTCAAAGGTTATCAAGTGTAATGAATCCACCCTCTATTTCAAAAAGTTATTTACAGGCCCTTCCCAACAATAAATATTAAAATAATAACACAAGGAATAAATACATGGATACTTGTTGCAATCCATTGAATACCACTGCGATAGCTTCTTGTGATGTTTTAACTAGTAAATCCTATGGGTCAAATGTAATACTATTTCATTCAAAAATAGGGAATAAAAGCCAAGTCGATACAATCATACCTGTCATGCCTGCATACTGTAGCGTACCATCACTAGTAGGGACAACGTGGTGTTTTTGGTGGTTGTTTTTGCCAAAAATATTATTTTCAATTAAGAATTTTGTTTAGTTCCTCTTAAACCCTGTGCTTTCCTCATTAAACGACAACATACAGTATTTCTGCGAATTCAGCACTTCCAAATAGCGCACGCTTACCTATCCCATATATTTTTTTAACATGACAGCAGTGGCTTAGCTCCTGTCTGTGTACCTTTTAAATGTTTAATTATTTTGTGTGAAGAGTATCCAGTGTACCTTCCACAGCCTAATAGGCAGGACGGGACAACGCCAATTTGAATAGAAACAGCCTGTCCACCACAATAGAAAGCTTTTCACACACACACGCATGCACACACACACACACACACACACACACACACACACATACATACACACACATACACACACATACATAGGGGAGCGCTGTGAAATAAACATTGCAACATTGTTACCCCATTTTGTGACAACGCAGGGTGGAATGTGTTTTGTTGTGGCCGCAACAACTCGTTGCTATCATCAAGCCACTTGCACGGTAGGCATTTGCTGCAATTTCGTAAGGACCCATCAGACAAATGTTACCATAGCGCTCACCAGAAACGATTTGCGTTGTTCCGACCGGTGTCCCCGTCCCCGGAGCTTCTTTTCATGCCGGATGCCGTCTTTCCACCCGATGTAAAAAGAGGAATGCTTTGTTGTCTCGGTGTAGTAGTTTCTTATCTCCAATAATGTCACCTAAATCCGCGAGGATGTTGCTCACGCCATGGCTATCGAGGACTCGAAGTTAGAACCTTTGTTGGGGGGCGGTAGCGAGTGAACTGTTCCCTTTTCGGTTGGAGAACATACCAGTGTGAGAAACCGATGATGACGATGGATCGGTGTTGAGGGGTGCGAGCTCAGCTGTGTGCGCCTGCCTGACTACTGCTTGCTGACGGTGCCACCGCCGCCGTGTCATCGAACGTATTTTTTTAGACAGAAGAATTTCAACCCCGATCACCAGGGGAAATAGCGCCACCCACTTCGCTATGATCGGCAGTTCATTGTTAGAAACTTAATTAAATGACCGAACTGTTAAAAAAAAAGTATCGTTTGAGAAACAGACGCCTCACAAATCCTCACCTGGCAGCTTCATTAAATAGTACCCACAAAACACCAGTCTCAACGTCAACAGTGAAAAGGAGACTCCAGGATGCTTGGCTTCTAGGCAGAGTTCCTCTGTCCAGTGTCTGTGTTCTTTTGCCCATGTTAATCTTTTCTTTTTATTGGCCAGTCTGAGATATGGCTTTTTCTTTGCAACTCTGCCTAGAAGGCCAGCATCCCGAAGCATCCCTCTTGCTCAGTTGTGCACTGGGCCTCCCACTCCTCTTTCTATTCTGGGTAGCGCCAATTTGTACTGTTCTGTGAAGGGAGTAGTACACAGTGTTGTACGAGCTCTTCAGTTTCTTGGCAATTTGTTACATGGAATAGCCTTAATTTCTCAGAACAAGAATAGACTGACGAGTTTCAGAACAAAGTTCTTTGTTTCTGGCCATTTTGAGCCTGTTATCGAACCCACAAATGCTGATGCTCCAGATACTCAACTAGTCTAAAGAAGGCCAATTTTATTGCTTCTTTAATCAGAACAACTGTTTTCAGCTTTGCTAACATAATTGCAAAAGGCTTTTTTTCTAATGATCAATTAGCCTTTTAAAATGATAAACTTGGAATAGCTAACACAGCGTGTCATCAGAACACAGGAGTGATGGTTGCTGATAGTACTCCTATGTAGATATTCCATTAAAAATCTGCTGTTTCCAGCTGCAATAGTCATTTACAACATTAACAATGTCTACACTGTATTTCTGATCAATTTGATGTTATTTTCATGCTTTTCTTTCAAAAACAAGGACATTTCTAAGTGAGCCCAAACTTTTGCACATCTCAAGAGAACATTCCTGTTGAAAATGCGATGAAAACACATTGAACTTTAGATGCAGTCATCTGGGTTTTAAAATGCAGTCGTGGGTTTTCATTTTGTATTATTTACTTGTTGGTAACTATTTGTATTTTTGGTCAACTTCCTTCTGAAGTGAAGTTATTTGCGGTAACAGTCCGAGGAGGTCTTCTGTGAATTAAAGTGACGTTGAAGAGCAAAGAAGCATCTAAGGACCAGTGGTGGAAAAAGTACCCAGATACCTTAATAGAAAATGACTCTAGTAAAAGTCACCCAGTAATTTTACTACTTGAGTAAAAGTCTACAAGTATTTGGTTTTAAATGTACTCAAGTATCAAAAGTAAATGTAATTGCTCAAATATACTTATGTCTCAAAAGTAAAAATCACTTCACATTCTTTATGTTAAGCAAACCAGACAGCACCATTTTCATTGTTTACATTATTTTAGTCAGTCAGATCAGAGGCAGTAGGGATGACCAGGAATGTTCTCTTGAGACGTAGCAGTGGAGATAAGGAAAACTAAGAGTGAACCTTAACATACCTATATACTGTATATATATATATTAGCATGGGAATGAAAAGATACCAGAGGGTGGATAACAAAAAAAAAGAACTAAAATAAGAAGTAGACGGTACATGTTTGGTTTTTGGGCTGAATGTATACAGTCGTGGCCAAAAGTTTTGAGAATGACACAAATATTAATTTATATATAATTTATATATTAAGATATATATATAAACTGTCCCAAATCAGCTCTACATAATTCAGCAGGGAGGTGTGCAACTACTACACATTATACCCATTATAACAGTGTAGAAACTGAGTCGTAGTGGGAGGACCACACGCCGTATCATCTCGTGACAAGTTAACTTGGATAAAATGGTTATTGTTTTGTAGCGAATGCAGGGGATAGCCCCGCCCGGGACTCAAACCCAGGTCCAGCGACTGTCAAACCAACACCTTCATCGTTATGCCAAGAAGTCCAAATCTTTTGACGAGGTCACTAGGTGTTGGGTTAAGGTCGCAACAATATCAATATTTGCTCATAAAGGACTTTCCATAATTCATTTTACAGACTCAAAAGGATTCCACCAACAAATGATCTGTAGGCATTTATAAAATGTGTCCCAAACTTCCTATTTCCATCACAGCTGTGGTGTTTTTTTTTATATGGTATGACTACTTGCATAAAAACTGTGGATGGAAACAGGGTTATATAGGCGGTAGCTTATTATCTCTCTAGGTCTACGAGTTGATGCTAATCCGTCGTCAGTATTGTAGAGTTAAAGTGACATTTGAATGTTGAAAGCTGAACCGAGAGCAGCGTTGCTTTTCTTTCCAGCATATAAGTATCGACACTGACAGGGCCAGTGACAAACACATAAAGAAAACAATATATTTTATTTTTTAGAGGGGGGATCCCAGTA
This sequence comes from Oncorhynchus nerka, assembly GCF_034236695.1. Taxonomy (NCBI): domain Eukaryota; kingdom Metazoa; phylum Chordata; class Actinopteri; order Salmoniformes; family Salmonidae; genus Oncorhynchus; species Oncorhynchus nerka. Next base: position 57,159,517 of record NC_088420.1, on the reverse strand, counting down.
GGGATCTCAATTTGGGGTAAATTGGGGTTAAACGCCTCCTTCCTGTAATTCTCACAGAAACCCCTTTATGTCGAAAACTTTATGTGGGGCTCCCGAGAAGCACAGCGGTCTAAGGCACTGCATCTCAGTGCAAGAGATGTCACTACAGTCCCTGGTTGTATCACATCTGGCTGTGATTGGGAGTCCCATAGGGCGGTGCACAATTGGCCCAGAGTCGTCCAGGGTAGGCCGGACGACTTTCACTTACCTAGTTAAATAACTTTTTTTTTTATGATACCAAGAGTGTCCAAAGCTGTCAAATCAAATAAATACTACGCATGCCAGTCTCTCTTGGCTCAGAGTTGAGGAGAGTGTAACGGCGTTCTTCGTTTGTCGAAAGAGAGGACCGAAATGCAGCGTGGTGGTTACTTATGACTTTAATGAAAAAAGCGAGACATGAAATAACTATACGAAATACAAAACATCAAACGGAACGTGAAACCTAATTACAGCCTATCTGGTGAAACTACACAGAGACAGGAACAATCACCCACGAAATACAAAGTGAATCCCAGGCTACCTAAATACGGTTCCCCATCAGAGACAACAAGAATCACCTGACTCTGATTGAGAACCGCCTCAGGCAACCAAGCCTATACTAGACACACCCCTAATCAACCACAATCCCAATACCTACAAAAAACCCAATAAGACAATACAATAACCCCATGTCACACCCTGGCCTGAACAAATAATTAAAGAAAACACAAAATACTAAGACCAAGGCGTGACAGAACCCCCCCCCCCTAAGGTGCGGACTCCCGGACGCACCTCAAAACCATAGGGAGGGTCCGGGTGGGCGTCTGTCCATGGTGGCGGTTCCGGCTCGGGATGTGGACCCCACTCCATTAAAGTCATAGTTCCTCCCCTTCGCGTCCTGGGATAATCCACCCTCGCCGCCGACCATGGCCTAATAGTCCTCACCCAGAACCCCACTGAACTGAGGAGCAGCTCGGGACTGAGGGGCGGCTCGGGACTGAGGGGCAGCTCGGGACTGAGGGGCAGCTCGGGACTGAGGGGCAGCTCGGGACTGAGGGGCAGCTCGGGACTGAGGGGCAGCCCGGAACTGAGGGGCAGCTCGGGACTGAGGAGCAGCTCGGGACTGAGGGGCAGCTCGGGACTGAGGAGCAGCTCGGGACTGAGGGGCAGCTCGGGACTGAGGGGCAGCTCGGGACTGAGGGGAAGCCCAGTACTGAGAGAAAGCCCAGTACTGAGAGGAAGCCCAGTACTGAGAGGAAGCCCAGTACTGAGATGAAGCTCAGGTGGGTAATAGGCTCCGGTAGATCCTGGCTGGCTGGCGGATCTGGAAGATTCAGGTTGACTAGCAGATCTGGAAGATTCTGGTTGACTAGCAGATCTGGAAGATTCTGGTTGACTAGCAGATCTGGAAGATTCTGGTTGACTGGCAGATCTGGAAGAGACTGGTTGACTGGCTGATCTGGAAGAATCTGGTTGACTGGCAGATCTAGAAGATCATGGCTGACTGGCGGATCTAGCTGCTCTATGTAGACTGACAGCTCTGACTGCTCCATGCAGGCTGACAGCTCCTTGCAGACTGGCAGCTCCTTGCAGACTGGCAGCTCTTTGCAGCCTGGCAGCTCTGGCTGCTTCATGCAGACTGACAGCTCTGACTGCTCCATGCAGGCTGACAGCACCCTGCAGACTGGCAGCTCCTTGCAGACTGACAGCTCTGGCTGCTTCATGCAGACTGACAGCACCTTGCAGACTGACAGCTCTCTGCAGACTGGCAGCTCAGGCTGCTCCGAACAGGCAGGAGGCTCCGGCAGCGCTGTAGAGGAGGAAGGCTCTAGAAGCGCTGAACAGGCGGGAGACTCCGACAGCGCAGGAGAGGAGGAAAGCGCTGGCTGCGCTGAACAGGCGGGAGGCTCCGGCAGTGCAGGAGAGGAGACAGGCTCTGGCTGTGCTGAACAGGCGGGAGGCTCCGGCAGCGCTGTAGAGGAGGAAGGCTCTGGCTGCGCTAAACTGGCGGGAGACTCCGACAGCGCAGGAGAGGAGAAAGGCTCTGGAAGCGCTGAACAGGCGGGAGACTCCGACAGTGCAGGAGAGGCGAGGCGCACTGTAGGCCTGATGCGTGGTGCTGGCACTGGTGGTACTGGGCCGAGGACACGCACAGGAAGCCTGGTGCGGGGAGCTGCCACCGGAGGACTGGAGTGTGGAGGTGGCTCTGGATAGACCGAACCGTGCAGGCGCACTGGAGCTCTTGAGCACCGAGCCTGCACAACCTTACCTGGCTCGATGCCCACTCTAGCCCGGCCAATACGAAGGGCTGGTATGAACCGCACCGGGCTATGCACCCACACTGGAAACACCGTGCGCTCCATAGCATAACACGGTGTCTGCCTGGTCTCTCTAGCCCACCGGTAAGCACAGGGAGTTTGCGCAGGTCTCCTACCTGGCATAGCCATACTCCCTTTAAGACCCCCCCCAATATTTTTTTGGGGCTGCTATTTGGGCTTCCTTGCCAACCGTGTTCCCTCATATCGTCGGCTCCTATCTCCGGCTGCCTCTGCTCTCCTAAGTGCCTCCACCTGTTCCCATGGGAGGCGATCTCTTCCGGCCAGTATCTCCTCCCAAGTGTAACAACCTTTACCATCCAACACGTCTTCCCATGTCCATTCTCCGAATAATTCATCCTCCTTTTGCTGCTCCTGCTGTCGCTGCCTGTTACCACGCCACTCGGTCCGTGTGTGGTGGGTGATTCTGTAACGGCGTTCTTCGTTTGTCGAAAGAGAGGACCGAAATGCAGCGTGGTTGTTACTCATGACTTTAATGAAAAAAGCGAGACATGAAATAACTATACGAAATACAAAACAACAAACGGAACGTGAAACCTAATTACAGCATATCTGGTGAAAATACACAGAGACAGGAACAATCACCCACGAAATACAAAGTGAAACCCAGGCTACCTAAATACGGTTTCCCATCAGAGACAAACAATAATCACCTGACTCTGATTGAGAACCACCTCAGGCAGCCAAGCCTATACTAGACACACCCCTAATCAACCACAATCCCAATGCCTACAAAAACCCCAATAAGACAATACCATAACCCCATGTCACACCCTGGCCTGAACAAATAATTAAAGAAAACACAAAATACTAAGACCAAGGCGTGACAGAGAGACTGACTTTATCACTTCTTCTCTTATAAGAAACATTCATTTGTTGAAAATTCCAAATGGTTTACGAAGTCAATTCACACACAGCTCTGACACACACACTTACCCCACCACCAATGCCACCAGAGGTCTTTTCACAGTCCCCAAATCCATAGGAAGTTTAAGAAAGTGTAAAGTATTATATAGAGCCATTACTTCATGCAACTCCCTTCCAGCTGATATTGCTCAAGTGAACAGCAGGCCTGTTTTCATAAAACAGATCAAGCAATATCTCATGGCACAACGCCTCTCCCCTATTTGACCTAGATATATTGTTTGTATGTATTGATATGTAAGCTAATTGTGCTGGGGTTTTTTTCTGTCGTTCTTTCCTTGAGCTGTTCTTGTTTATTAACTTTCTGTATTATGTCAAGTTTTATGTTTTGTGTGGACCCCAGGAAGAGTAGCTCCTGCTTTCGCCACAGCTAATGGGTTCCTAATAAAATGTCAAATACCAAAGGACAGTTGTCTGACTAAAAACTTTACCAGGATGAGGACTTGCCAATCAATGTCAAAGTCTTTCGAAAGCTAAATGACATATTGTTTGTTTAGCTAGCTTCATGCCGTATTCCAAATGGATAGACTACTGTCACTTATCTGAAAATCAATTATAAATTGATGTTTAATGATCATGAAAAGCATGCAGTTAGTTCCTGTATAACTCTGATAGAGCTAAATGTGTGCGAGTGTTTTGCATGCAACAATCAGACATTTGTAGTTCTGACTATACTCTTCAAGAGGTGATGATATTATAAGTATTCAGACCCCTTGTCTTTTTCCACAGTTTGTTACATTACAGCCTTATTCTAAAATGTATTAAATCAAACATTTTCCTCATCAATCCACACACAATACCCCATAATGACAATGTGAAAACAGGTAGATTTTTTGTGTGCAAATGTATTCAAAATAAAAAACAGAAATACCTTAATTAACATTCAGACTTAACATCAGACTCAAAATTGAGCTTGGGTGCATCCTGTTTCCATTGATCATCCTTGAAATGTTTCTACAACTTGGAGTCCACCTGTGGTAAATTCAATTGATTGGAGATGATTGGGAAAGGCACACACCTGTCTAGATAAGGTCCCACAGTTGAGAGTGCATGTCAGAGCAAAAACCAAGCAATGGGGTCGAAGGAATTGTTTGAATTCTCCGAGACAGGATTGTGTCGAAGCACAGATCTGGAGAAGGGTACCAAAACATTTCTGCAGCATTGAAGGTCCCCAAGAACACAATGGCCTCCATCATTCTTTAATGGAAGAAGTTTGAAACCAATAAGACTCTTCCTAGAGCTGGCTTCCCGGCCAAACTGAGCAATCGGGGGAGAAGGGCCTTGTTCAGAGAGGTGACCAAGAACCCTCTGACAGAGCTCCAGATTTCCTCTGTGGAGATGGGAGAACCTTCTAGAAGGGCAACCATCTTTGCAGCACTCCACCAATCAGGCCTTTATGGTAGAGCGGCCAGACGGAAGCAACTCCTCAGTAAAAGGCACATGACAGCCTGCTTGGAGTTTGCCAAACAGCACTTAAACGATTCTCAGACCATGATAAACAAGATTCTCTGGTCTGAAGAAACCAAGATGGAGCTCGTTGGCCTGAATGCCAAGTGTCACGTCAGGAGGAAACCTGGCACCATCCCTACGGTGAAGCATGGCGGTGGCAGCATCATTAGTCCATAGAAATGCCATTTGTCCATAGAAATGCAATGAATAACAGATTCATACATGGAAAATCAGATATTTTTTATTTATTTTTACTAAGTTTGCTTTGAAGTGTCTGTCCTATATCTGAGACATCTAAGAAAGATCAGAAAATGATTTATATATTTTTTCTATACATATTTAACCGCTCTTTTAAGGCACTAAACTACTTCCATACAGTATATTCTGTACTTTCATTTTTTTTTAACAGGTACCAGACTACCTTCAGACGAGTCTTGTGTGGCTTGTGGGCTTCCTAGAGCCAAACAACTGACATGTACAGTACGTGTTCTTAGAGAGTAGCCCAAACTGTACGGACGCTACTGACAGAAGTTGGCAGCTCGGTGGTACCGACATCGACGGATTCAGACACAGCCCGTGAAAAAAAATCCAGACATCCCTAGTTTAAACAGACAGATTTATATGAAGATTTTTGGAGTACGCTAACTTGATTTCCACGGAGGCGCAGACATTGATTCTGGTTGGTTTATTAACACATTAAATCAGGTGTGCTAGCTCTGGAAGGGCTGAAGGTCCCCTGAGGAGAGAATTAAAAACCAACGACTGATTTAGTCGAACATTCTCAAATGACTCAAGGCCATATGTGAGTCTTTCACAATACACTGTCACTGGCCATAGTCATATGTAACATGTAACAGCATAACACAACAGATTAGATCAACTGGGATGACTCTCTGACTCACAGTTGCAAAAAAAAAAGAGCTGTGCGTAAAACACGCCCCTGAATATGCCCATGAGCCACTGCCCTTACATTTGAATTATCACTAGAAGAGGAAAGAACCCTTTTTTGAACTGCAAAGAGCCGTTGAAGTGCTCAAATGGTTCTTTGGGTCAATATGGTTCACACATAGAAGCATCACCCTTCTCAAAGAACCCTTGAGGAACCCTCATTCTTTTGTGTGCATAGAGATGATATGGAGTTGTGTTTACTCAGCTAATGTGATATAATCCTAGCATCTTTCTAACATAATACCCACTAGTTTGATTTACTGGTGTCTCATCTCTATCTATTTGGCACAACATCTATTTGTGTCTTTCTTGATAAGCTTTACAGTATAAGCAGAGTATCGGGCACATGCTTTTCCTTATAAATCCCAACTTTGTAGGAAAATAGCAGTCCATCTGTGTGTGAGATAGAGTGGGATGTTTTTTGTGCTCTATGTTGATGTACAGTAAGTCTGTACACCATAATATCCTTACCACTAGGTTGCTGTTCATTCTCACCACAGGAAATACTTGTTCTTGTTCCCTACCTTGTCAGGACATTTAGGTGAATTGTTAGGACACTGGAGTCCTGATATGGTAGGACAACAACTACACACACACTATATCCTTCCTCCCTTTACTCCAACTTACTTTGGACCCCTGGGAGATAATCCATAAAGTCCCTCCACCCTGGATAGCCTAGCATACTTCTCTCTCTCAACCATTTACACATTCACTCCGACCAGTGTCGAGCCAGCTATTCAGGTGGGCTGCTGGTGAGTCTCTGATCCACCTCTACGCAGACGACACCATTCTGTATACTTCTGGCCCTTCTTTGGACACTGTGTTAACAACCCTCCAGGCAAGCTTCAATGCCATACAACTCTCCTTCTGTGGCCTCCAATTGCTCTTAAATACAAGTAAAACTAAATGCATGCTCTTCAACCGATTGCTACCTGCACCTACCCGCCTGTCCAACATCACTACTCTGGACGGCTCTGACTTAGAATACGTGGACAACTACAAATACTTAGGTTTCTGGTTAGACTGTAAACTCTCCTTCCAGACCCATATCAAACATCTTCAATCCAAAGTTAAATCTAGAATTGGCTTCCTATTTCGCAACAAAGCATCCTTCACTCATGCTGCCAAACATACCCTTGTAAAACTGACCATCCTACCAATCCTCGACTTTGGCGATGTCATTTACAAAATAGCCTCCAATATACCCTACTCAACAAATTGGATGCAGTCTATCACAGTGCAATCCGTTTTGTCACCAAAGCACCATATACTACCCACCATTGCGACCTGTACGCTCTCGTTGGCTGGCCCTCGCTTCATACTCGTCGCCAAACCCACTGGCTCCATGTCATCTACAAGACCCTGCTAGGTAAAGTCCCCCCTTATCTCAGCTCGCTGGTCACCATAGCATCTCCCACCTGTAGCACACGCTCCAGCAGGTATATCTCTCTAGTCACCCCCAAAACCAATTCTTTCTTTGGCCGCCTCTCCTTCCAGTTCTCTGCTGCCAATGACTGGAACGAACTACAAAAATCTCTGAAACTGGAAACACTTATCTCCCTCACTAGCTTTAAGCACCAACTGTCAGAGCAGCTCACAGATTACTGCACCTGTACATAGCCCACCTATAATTTAGCCCAAACAACTACCTCTTTCCCAACTGTATTTCATTTATTTATTTATTTTGCTCCTTTGCACCCCAATTTTTTTATTTCTACTTTGCACATTCTTCCATTGCAAAACTACCATTCCAGTGTTTTACTTGCTATATTGTATTTACTTTGCCACCATGGCCTTTTTTGCCTTTACCTCCCTTCTCACCTCATTTGCTCACAATTGTATATAGACTTGTTTATACTGTATTATTGACTGTATGTTTGTTTTACTCCATGTGTAACTCTGTGTCGTTGTATCTGTCGAACTGCTTTGCTTTATCTTGGCCAGGTCGCAATTGTAAATGAGAACTTGTTCTCAACTTGCCTACCTGGTTAAATAAAGGTGGAAAAAAAAGAAAGAAAAAAACTCAAGCAAACAAAAGTCTGCATACTTTCGTGATGGAGTTTCTGCTGAGCAGAGAGGGCAGCCTTGTTAAAGGGGCCAGCTCAGTTCCATCTGGATGGAGAGATCTGGCAGTGTGTGTGTGTGTGTCAAATCATTTTTTTTGTCAAATGATTCATAACCAACAGGTGTAGACTAACAGTGAAATTCTTTTTTACGGGCCCTTTCAAACAATGCAGAGAGAAAAAATTGGAAAAATAGAATAGAAAGATAACAACACGAGGAATAAATACACAATGAGTAACGATAACTTGGTTATGTACACAGGGTACCAGTACCAAGTCGATGTGCAGAGGTACGAGGTAATTGAGGTACATAGATATACACTGCTCAGAAAAATAAAGGGAACACTAAAATAACACATCCTAGATCTGAATTAATGAAATATTCTTATTAAATACTTTTTTCTTTACATAGTTGAAACAAAATCACACAAAAAGTATCAATGGAAATCAAATTTATCAACCCATGTAGGTCTGGATTTGGAGCCACACTCAAAATTAAAGTGGAAAACCACACTACAGGCTGATCCAACTTTGATGTAATGTCCTTAAAACAAGTCAAAATGAGGCTCAGTAGTGCGTGTGGCCTCCACGTGCCTGTATGACCTCCCTACAACGCCTGGGAATGCTCCTGATGAGGTGGCGGATGGTCTCCTGAGGGATCTCCTCCCAGACCTGGACTAAAGCATCCGCCAACTCCTGGACAGTCTGTGGTGCAACGTGGCATTGGTGGATGGAGCGAGACATGATGTCCCAGATGTGCTCAATTGGATTCAGGTCTGGGGAACGGGCGGGCCAGTCCATAGCATCAATGCCTTCCTCTTGCAGGAACTGCTGACACACTCCAGCCACATGAGGTCTAGCATTGTCTTGCATTAGGAGGAACCCAGGGCCAACCGCACCAACATATGGTCTCACAAGGGGTCTGAGGGTCTCATCTCGGTACCTAATGGCAGTCAGGCTACCTCTGGCAAGCACATGGAGGGCTGTGCGGCCCCCCAAAGAAATGCCAACCCACACCATGACTGACCCACCGCCAAACCGGTCATGCTGGAGGATGTTGCAGGCAGCAGAACGTTCTCCACGGCGTCTCCAGACTCTGTCACGTCTGTCACATGTGCTCAGTGTGCTTTCATCTGTGAAGAGCACAGGGCGCCAATGGCGAATTTGCCAATCTTGGTGTTCTCTGGCAAATGCCAAACGTCCTGCACGGTGTTGGGCTGTAAGCACAACCCCCACCTGTGGATGTCGGGCCCTCATACCACCCTCATGGAGTCTGTTTCTGACCGTTTGAGCAGACACATGCACATTTGTGGCCTGCTGGAGGTCATTTTGCAGGGCTCTGGCAGTGCTCCTCCTGCTCCTCCTTGCACAAAGGCGGAGGTAGCGGTCCTGCTGCTGGGTTGTTGCCCTCCTACGGCCTCCTCCACGTTGCCTGATGTACTGGCCTGTCTCCTGGTAGCGCCTCCATGCTCTGGACACTACCTCTGACAGACACAGCAAACCTTCTTGCCACAGCTCACATTGATGTGCCATCCTGGATGAGCTGCACTACCTGAGCCACTTGTGTGGGTTGTAGACTCCGTCTCATGCTACCACTAGAGTGAAAGCACCGCCAGCATTCAAAAGTGACCAAAATATCAGCCAGGAAGCATAGGAACTGAGAAGTGGTCTGTGGACACCACCTGCAGAACCACTCCTTTATTGGGGGTGTCTTGCTAATTGCCTATAATTTCCACCTGTTGTCTATTCCATTTGCACAACAGCATGTGAAATTTATTGTCAATCAGTGTTGCTTCCTAAGTGGACAGTTTGATTTCACAGAAGTGTGATTGACTTGGAGTTACATTGTGTTGTTTAAGTGTTCCCTTTATTTTTTTGAGCAGTGTATATTGTACATATGGTTCTGCCTGGATGGAGAGATTTGGCGGGAGGCAACACAGGCAAGTCGGTGCTCTCAAAATCAGTTTTGTCATTGCTTTCGAGGACTGTGAATTGCAGTGTTGTAGTAGTTGCAAGTCATCCATTGCTTTCCTGTCTGATAGGTGTAAACATAAAAAATATACTGTACATGTCAGTAGTCTCTGGTGTACAGCTGTATCCTAGAGTCCTGCCCAGCAACGAGCCTCCACACATGGCAGTTATGACAAAATAACACATTTGTCAACGTCAAACCCAATCAAAGCTTTATACAGCTCTCCCTTAAATATGTTATGGAGCATTATGTTGAGTGGAAGGATGTACAGCACAAACTCGGGTAAGACTTTGCTGCAGGTTTACATTATGAAGCTGTAATTAATATTGCAACGTAATACTTGTGGCATGAATGATCTCTCATTGAGTCCTTCCCATTTGAAATCTCTAAATGATGTCACAGGCAACTAAAAGGAGCCCCCAGAGCATGTGCTCATGAGCCTGTGCCACCTGAGACAAGGTGAAAGGTCATCTGGACCGTTTATCATATATTGTGTAAGTTCAGCTCCAAAGATTAAGGGTCGGGGGTATATTACTTTTGAGGGTTTTCAGATCAAACTGATAAATTACTTGAAATTACTGAAATGATGTGGCTTATGTGAGGAAACCTTGACGTTTTTGTGGCGCTGCTTCCATGGTCCCCATGGATCCTCTCTTCCCCTCCCTGACCAACGGTTTGTCAAAGCCTCTGAAATTCCATCCAGCTGATCTATTTTAACCTCTCTTTCTCCCTCTCTCTCATTCTCACCTCCTTCCTCTCTTACTCGCCTCCTTCCCCCCGCCCTCTCTCTCTCTCTCTCTCTCTCTCACCTATCCCTCAACGGCTCAGACACAGCTCTCAAGATGTCCTGGTCGCATGCAACCTTCCTTGTCGCTGTGCTCCTGTCACTGTCCTGTGAGTGAGTCTGCCTGCAGGGGGACTGTATTGTCAGGGAATAATATATACTTACGAGATGTGAATGAATACTTGAGGAGGATGGTGCATGTCATATTTTCTGTGATATCGCTAGAGAAACCTAGAGTGCAGTCTGAGGGCAGAGTGACTCTGTTACTAGTGATAGTGGTATGGGAACATTGTGATAGAGAGCTCAACGCTGATCTGATGTTTTGTCCTATGATCATGTACCTCTGAACCCCTGCAGTATCTCAGGAGGTAGACAGTGCAGCTGTCCCCGATGATAAGGGCACTACCAAGGCAACCGACCCGAGAGGTAAGCAGCGCGACCTTCACTGAACCCTCTTCGTCTTCTGCAGCACATACAACCTCATTTCTTGGTGCGGGCTGAGACTTCAAACCTTACTGAACTCCCTCTTTTTTTGCCTGCTGTTAAATCTACCCTCCTCTCATCTCTTATGCGATTGTAACAGAATGGAAATGTTTTGTTGCCTTTTGTTTTCCCTGATCTGGGAGCGAACTCACCACCCTCTGCATACCAGCACAACGGCTCCCAAATCTGTCTTTTCTTTATCTTTTCTTCTCAGGTCCACTGAGGGAGATCTTCATGCCCGAGGCCGAAGCAGCAAACTTCTTCAGACGCCGCAGCAGAAGAGCTGCCAAGTCTCAGGACGAAATTGACGGTGATTGAAGCTTTTCTCTGTTTGGATCTCTTTCATGTTGCTTGGATGGTTTTGGGGTTGTTTTTCCACCAACGGACAGTGGTGAACTGTGGATGGAGGGTGTGGTGTTGCCTGCCTCTGTCTGTGGATGCATGAATGAAGCATAGCTTGTGTGTGTAGGCATAGATGGATGGTTTGGTCCCACATCTTCTAGATCGATCAATACTGTTTAAGGTCAGCTGAACGTTTTGGTTGCAGAGGTAGCCTACTACTCCACTATGCCAGAGTTTATATTACTGGATGGAGTTTATATTGCTGCAGTTGAATACAGCAATGGCTGAAGTCCCAGTGTTTTATCCTAAATTTGCAATGATTCAGTCCTGTGTGGCTCAGCTGGTAGAGCAACACCACGGTTGTGGGTTTGATTCCCATGTGGGACCAGTAGGAACAAATATGAACATGTATGCACTCACTACTGTAAGTTGCTCTGGATAAGAGCACCTGCTAAATGGCAAGAATGTAAAAGGATTCAGCTGAATAGGTCATGTTATGACACTGAGTGAATACCGTTATGGCTGGACTGAGCTGGAGAATAGTGTTTTTACTGTGAGAAGGCTGGCCGGCGACTGGCAGCTGCAAAGCCTAGAGCCCTGGACATCTCAGGTGCTATACCTTTGCAAAGACCGCCTCAGACCAGAGTTGTGTTCAGTAGGGCACACTGTAGCTAAATGTTTTGCAACAGAAAACCAAACCCAGTGTTCCCATTGGACAAGTTTAGATATGGTATTTATTTCTGTTTCAAAAGTTTCCCCCCCAATGAACATGACCCAGCTATAAACGGTAGCATATCGGTGGCTGCTGCAGGAGCTACAGGGTAGCATGGAGCATTTAGCTTCTCTCCTCCTTTTATCCTGCTCAGCTAAAACCGAGGAGTAGACAAAAATCTCCACTTTCACAAGTACATGTATAATGCAGGGAAAGGTGATACTTACTGTAGTAAGTTGCAAAACTGAATGCATTTTTCACAACCCCTCTGAATCAGAGAGGTGCAGGAAACTGCCTTAATTGACATCATCAAGGTCGGGGGAGAAGTTGTTGTGGGGTTAACTGCCTCGTTCAAGGGCAGAACGGCAGATTTTTCCCACTTTAGGGATTTGAACAAGCAACCTTTTAGTTACTGTCCCAACGCTCTAACCGCTAGGACACGAGAGGAGACCTTGTGAAAGTTCCCATAAGTGAGATGTTTGATTGTTCTCTTTAACTACTCAGTTGACGGACAGGTGAGAGTTTAGCTGGTGAAAGAGAGCCGTTGAGAGGCGAGTTACTTAATGCAGAAACCCAAGACAAATTGAAGTGTTAGCTGAAAAAAGTTAGAGCAAGAGAAGAAAAAGAGAGAAAGAGAGCGAGGTGGAGTGATGTTTGTATCCAGTCTGGGTATGGAGAGAGCAGTTAGAAGTTGAGTGTGGAATGTGCCAACACACAGGCACAGTGGAGGGGAGGGGGGGTCAGAGAGATGGACAGAGTGAGAGAAAAATATGTTTACTTTTTGAAAGCCCCTTTGGCAGCCAGATGTTGACACTACTAAACCACAGTAAAGTCATACGAGAAAATGTGGATAAACCTATAGTGTGAGGCGGTCTGTACATCAACATTGCTTGCTGTTTGGGGTTTTAGGCTTGTGTTTCTGTATAAGCACATCTTTATACATGTATTTGATTGATTGTGTGTGTGTGTGTGTGTTTGGTTTTACTATCCTTGTGGGGATCAGAATTCCCCACTAGAATAGTAAAACATGGAAAATGTAGTCAAGAGGGGACGTTTCACCGGTCCCCACAAGGAAAAAGGCTGTTTTAAGCTTCGGGGTTAGGGTTAGAGATTAGGAGTTACGGTCAGGGAAATTAGGATTTTGAATGGGAATCAATTGTTTGGTCCCCACAAGGATAGTATAACAAATGTGTGTGTTAGTTTGTGTTATCTGTGTGACCACTGAGTGGTTACAGTGAGGTTCAGCTCTGTTGCCAGGTAGTTATAATCAACATCAATGTGGCTTTCACCTGTATTCAAATGGGTGAACCTGTTTGACTTTGGGCTTTTATGTGGTGAGGTTATGCCAGGTAGAAGTGAGTGGGTGGGTCAAATACTTTGACAGGAGTTCGGAGCATATCACTCATGGGCCCTGTCACATTGTCCTCTCGATGTGTAAACAAGTGACGTGCATACAGTGCAGTATCCCAATGATTGACATAACCCTTGGTTGACGATATTGGTGGTCACCTTTTGAGTTTTATTTACACTGGGTCATTAGTTCACAGCTCCCTGACCACCGACCTGCGAAGGAACGCTGCAAGCTTTACCATTTCAACTGTTCATCTGATTGCTTTTCCATTTAGTTGTTATTTACGACTACCTGACCGAGCTGAATTCCCAAAATCAAATTCCAAAGGGAGTCGTTATGCAGGCAAAGACTTATCCCATGGAACAACAATGAAGAAAAGGTCAGAGGTTAGGTGTCAGGACCTAGGAGAGGATTCCATGGCCCAAACCCAGCGTCTGCCTGTACTCTGCAGAGATCCAATCCTACGTAATGTTGTCGGTGCAGTTTGACCGCAAGTGACACAATTGAATTGACTTCCTTTTTCTCCTCCCCCTATAGCTGAACAGAGGCAGGTGCTGGCTGCAGATAAGCGGAAGAGAGAGAACCATGAGGAACAGAGGAATGAGTTTGAGAACTACGCTGAGGAGGAGCATGACGGTATAATAATACACAGTGTCCAAAACATTAGGAACACCTGCTCTTCCCATAATAACAATGTATTCCATTTCTGTAGCGCTTTTCAAAATCTCAATGGGCTTCATACAAAAACAAGCAATGCATCACCGTGAGTAGCTTTAACTATAGTTAGGTCGACCAATATGGGGCAGGTCTTTTGAGTTCATGCATCCTCCAAAGATAGAGAGAGGCAGTTCATCGTGGCTTGAGAAGAGGAATGTGTTCAGGGAGATGGTTGATGAAGAAGGGTCTAGTGGCGATCTTATAGAGGGTTGCTCTGGGAACCAGCTTGATTCATGTAGCGACTGGACTTCTCCTCCTTCATTATGTATGTCACCCACTTGAGTGATGCCTCGGCAGCCAGAAAGCTCACCACACACAGTTCAGAGTAGTAGCCAGTTGTCCTCACTATGAGCCCTCTGCCTCAGCACTGCATTCCTCTACTGCATCTCCCATTCCTCTCACGCTTCAGGTGACTCTTCAATTGATGCTTTCAAAAGATCAGGAACCAGCAACCAAGTGACACAAATAAGCTGATAGTGTCCAGATGCATCATTCGAACCATTAGCCAGCTAGTTAGCTAGCTAAGCCAAAAAGAGTTGACCTGCCAGTCCATCTGCAAATCTGTGGATCAAAACCACCACAAACATGCAATAAATATGCAATAAAAATCAATGATTTCAAAAACAAAACAGCTGATAAAAAAAACAGTACATATTTACAGGAACTCTTTACTTAGAGGCTGCTACTAGGGCACCATGGCAACTACCATGACATAGACGGACCAGGTGAACACGTGAAAGCTATGATCCCTTATTGTTGGATCCACTTTAATCAATGTAGATGGAGGGCGGGGGGGGGGCAGTTTAAAGAAAGATTTTTAAGCCTTGAGACACTTGAGACATGGATTGTGTATGTGTGCCATTCAGAGGGTGAATGGGCAAGACAAAATATTTAAGTGCCTTTGAACGGGGTATGGTAGTAGGTGCCAGGAGCACCGGTTTGACTATGTCAAGAACTGCGGCGCTGCTGGGTTTTTCCACACTCAACAGTTTCCTGTGTGTATCAAGAATGGCTTGGCACCTTGTAGAGTCCATGCCCTGACGAATCGAGGCTGTTCTGAGGGCAAAAGGGGGTGCAACTCAATATTAGGAAGATGTTCCTAAGGTTTTGTACACAGTGTATAATACCCTAATATACAGTATAAACAATAACAGGTTCTTTTGTATTCTACTCCTGTAACAGTTTCTCTTTTATTGTTGGTGTATAATCAGA
Source organism: Oncorhynchus nerka (assembly GCF_034236695.1). NCBI lineage: Eukaryota > Metazoa > Chordata > Actinopteri > Salmoniformes > Salmonidae > Oncorhynchus > Oncorhynchus nerka. The sequence continues at coordinate 57,144,206 of NC_088420.1, read as the reverse complement.
GCACAGTATGGCAGTAGCCTATGTGTATCAGTAAATTGATCCAGTAACACTTCATCCAGTAGCGTGATCCGTCTACCCTCGTCATTCCCTCCCATAACTTACCTCTGGCCTTAGAGCAAGACGAGAGGACACGGGAGAGCACCGAGCAGTGGCGAGAGTTCCACTATGACGGCCTGCATCCCCCCCAGGAGTACAACCGCCAGTCTACCTGAGACATCGCCGCCCTACTGGAGAACAGTGGTATTACAGCAGGCAGGACACAGAGGGCTACGCCCCCCTACTATAATAGTAAATGCAACTTTTATAATGTCATGTACGCTTCTATAAATACTTTGGAAAGACTTTAGGTAGGTGTTCTCTTTTAGATATACCTTATAAATAATATTTTGAAAGAAACAAATGACTGTCATTCTTCTGTACTTAGTTTGAACGCTTGCATGTGTGTTGCATTTTCGCATGTTGTGTGACTATACAATGATGTAGATTTGAACATGTTTATACTTATATACAGCTTTAGTCGGAAGTTTACATTACACTTAGGTTGGAGTCATTAAAACTCGTTTTTCAACCACTCCACAAATTTCTTGTTAACAAACTATAGTTTTGGCAAGTCGGTTAGAATATCTACTTTGTGCGTGACACAAGTCATTTTTCCAACAATTGTTTATAGACAGATTATTTAACTTCTAATTTCCCGTATCACAATTCCAGTGGGTCAGAAGTTTACATACACTAAGTTGACTGTGCCGTTAAACAGCTTGGAAAATTCCAGAAAATGATGTCATGGCTTTAGAAGCTTCTGATTGACTCAAATGATTTCAAGGCCTATTTCAAGGCCTTCCTTCAAATGCAGTGCCTCTTTGCTTGACATCATGGGAAAATCAAAAGAAATCAGCCAAGACCTCAGAAAAACAATTGTAGACCTCCACAAGTCCGGTTCATCATTGGGAGCAATTTCCAAATACCTGAAGGTACCACATTCATCTGTACAAACAATAGTACGCAAGTATAAACACCATGGCACCACGCAGCCGTCACACCTCTCAGGAAGGAAAAGCCTTCTGTCTCCTAGAGATGAACGTGCTTTGGTGCGAAAAGTGCAAATCAATCCCAGAACAACAGCAAAGGATTTTGTGAAGATGCTGGAGGAAACAGGTACAAAAGTATCTATATCCACAGTAAAATGAGTCCTATATTGACATAACCTAAAAGGCCGCTCAGCAAGGAAGAAGCCACTCCCCCAAAACCGCCATAAAAGAGGCAGACTTCGGTTTGCAACTACACATAGGGACAAAGATCGTACTTTTTGGAGAAATGTCCTCTGGTCTGATGAAAGAAAAATATAACTGTTTGGCCATAATGACCATCGTTATGTTTGGAGGAAAAAGGGGGAGGCTTGCAAGCCGTAGAACACCATCCCCACCGTGAAGCACGGGGGTGGCAGCATCATGTTGTGGGGGTGCTTTGCTGCAGGAGGGACTGGTGCACTTCACAAAATAGATGGCATCATGAAGGAGGGAAATGATGTGGATATATTGAAGCAACATCTCAAGGCATCAGTCAGGAAGTTAAAGCTTGGTCGCAAATGGGTTTTCCAAATGGACAATAACCCCAAGCATACTTCCAAAGTTGTGGCAAAATGGCTTAAGGAAAACAAAGTCAAGGTATTGGAGTGGCCATCACAAAGCCCTGACCTCAAACCTATAGAAAATGTGTGGGCAGAACTGAAAAAGCGTGTGCAAAAACGAGGCCTACAAACCTGACTCAGTTTCACCAGCTCTGTCAGGAGGAATGGGCCAAAATTCCCCCAATTTATTGTGAGAAGCTTGTGGAAGGCTACCCGAAATGTTTGACCCAAGTTAAACAATTTTAAGGCAATGCTGCCAAATACTAATTGAGTGTATGTAAACTTCTGACCCACTGGGAATGTGATGAAAGAAATAAAAACTTGAATAAATCAGTCTCTCAACTATTATTCTGACATGTCACATTCTTAAAATAAAGTGGTGATCCTAACTGACCTAAGACAGGGAATTTTTGCTAGGATTAAATGTCAGGAATTGTGAAAAACTGAGTTTAAATGTATCTGGCTAAGGTGCATGTAAACTTCCGACATATATATATATATATATATATAAAATTACACACATATATATATACACACACACACACACACACACACACACACACACACACACATACATACCAGTGAAAAGCTGACACACCTACTCATTCCAGGGTTTTCCTTTATTTTTACTATTTTCTACGTTGTAGAATAATAGTAAAGACATCAAAACTCTGATATAACACATATGGAATCATGTAGTAAACAAAAGAAAGTGTTAAACAAATCAAAATATATTTTATTATTGAGATTCATCAAAGTAGCCACCCTTTGCCTTGACAGCGTTGCATGCGCTTGGCATTCTCTCAACCAGCATCATGAGGTAGTCACCTGGAATGCATTTCAAATAACAGGTGTGCGTTGTTAAAAAATTATTTGTGGAATTTCTTTCCTTCTTAATGCGTTTGAGCCTATCAGTTGTGTTGTAACAAGGTATACAGAATATAGCCCTATTTGGTAAAAGACCAAAACCATATTATGGCAAGAACAACTCAAATAAGCAAAGAGAAAGGACAGTCCATCATTACTTTAAGATATGAAGGTCAGTGAACACGGAAAATTTCAAGAACTTGGAAAGTTTCTTCAAGTGCAGTTGCAAAAACCATCAAGCACCATGATGAAACTGGCTCTAATGAGGACCGCCACAGGAAAGGAAGACCCAGAGTTACTTCTGCTGCAGAGGATAAGTTCATTAGAGTTTACCACCCTCAGAAATCGGCAATTAACTGCTTCTCAGATTGCAGCCCAAATACAGTGGGGCAAAAAAGTATTTAGTCAGCCACCAATTGTGCAAGTTCTCACACTTAAAAAGATGAGAGAGGCCTGTAATTTTCATCATAGGTACACTTCAACTATGACAGACAAAATTTAAAAAAAAATCCAGAAAATCACATTGTAGGATTTTTAATGAATTAATTTGCAAATTATGGTGGAAAATAAGTATTTGGTCAATAACAAAAGTTTCTCAATACTTTGTTATATACCCTTAGTTGGCAATGACGGAGGTCAACACACACTGTTGCTGGTATTTTGGCCCATTCCTCCATGCAGTTCTCCTCTAGAGCAGTGATGTTTTGGGGCTGTTCCTGGGCAACCGACTTTCAACTTCCTCCAAAGATTTTCTATGGGGTTGAGATCTGGAGACTGGCTAGGCCACTCCAGGACCTTGAAATGCATCTTACGAAGCCACTCCTTCGTTGCCCGGGCGGTGTGTCTGGAATCATTGTCATGCGGAAAGACCCAGCCACGTTTCATCTTCAATGCCCTTGCTGATGGAAGGAGGTTTTCACTCAAAATCTTACGATACATGGCCCCATTCATTCTTTCCTTTACACGGATCAGTCGTCCTGGTCCCTTTGCAGAAAAACAGCCCCAAAGCATGATGTTTCCACCCCCATGCTTCACAGTAGGTATGGTGTTCTTTGGATGCAACTCAGCATTCTTTGTCCTTTTTTTACCAAAAAGTTATATTTTGGTTTCATATGACCATATGACATTCTCCCAATCTTCTTCTGGATCATCCAAATGCTCTCTAGCAAACTTCAGACGGGCCTGGACATGTACTGGCTTAAGCAGGGGGACACGTCTGGCACTGCAGGATTTGAGTCCCTGGCGGCTTAGTGTGTTACTGATGGTAGGCTTTGTTACTTTGGTCCCAGCTCTCTGCAGGTCATTCACTAAAAATCCTACAACGTGATTTTCTGGATTTCCTTTTCTTATTTTGTCTGTCATAGTTGAAGTGTACCTATGATGAAAATTACAGGCCTCTCTCATCTTTTTAAGTGGGAGAACTTGCACAATTGGTGGCTGACTAAATGCTTTTTTGCCCCACTGTATATGCTTCACAGAGTTCAAATAACAGACATTGCAACATCAACTGTTCAGAGGAGACTGCGTGAATCAGGCCTTCATGATTGAATTGCTGCAAAGAAACCATTACTAAAGGATGCCAAATAAACACGAGCAATGGAAATTAGAGCGGTGGAAATCTGTCCTTTGGTCTGATGAGTCCAAATTGGAGATGTTTGGTTCCAACCGCTGTGTCTTTGTGAGACGCAGAGTAGGTGAACGGATGATCTCCGCATGTGTGGTTCCCACCATGAAACATGAGATGTGATGGTGCTTTGCTGGTGACACTGTAGGGTATTTATTTAGAATTCAAGGCACACTTAACCAGCATGGCTACCACAGCATTCTGCAGCGATACGCCATCCCATCTGGTTTGCGCTTAGTGGGACTATTGTTTATTTTTCAACAGGACAATGACCCAAAACACACCTCCAGGTTGTGTAGGGGCTATTTGACCAAGAAGGAGAGTGATGGAGTGCTGCATCAGATGACCTGGCCTCAACAATCACCCAACCTCAATCAGAATGAGATGGTTTGGGATGAGTTGGACTGCAGAGTGAAGGAAAAGCAGCCAACAAGTGCTCAGCATATGTGGGACCTCCTTCTAGACGGTTGGGAAGCATTCCAGGTGAATCCCTCATGAACCTGGTTGAGAGAATGCAAAGAGCGTGCAAAGCTGTCATCAAGGCAAAGGGTGGCTACTTTGAAGAATCTCAAATATATTTTGATTTGTATAACACTTTTTTAGTTACTACATGATTCCATATGTGATTCATAGTTTTGATGTCTTCACTATTATTCTACAATGTAGAAAATAGCAAAAATAAAGAAAGACCCAAACTTTGGACTGGTACTGTGTGTGTGTATACACACACACACACACACGGTCAAAAGTTTTAGAATACCTACTCACTCCAGGGTTTTTCTTTATTTTGACTATTTTCTACATTGTAGAATAATAGTGAAGACATCACTATGAAATCATGTAGTAACCTAAAAAAAAGTGTTAAACAAATCTAAATATATTTGAGATTTAACACTTTTTTGGCTACTACATGATTATTTCATAGGTTATGTCTTCACTATTATTCTACAATGTAGAAAATAGTCCAAAAGAAAAACCCTTGAATAAGTAGGTACCGTATTCTAAAGCCTTTGACCAGTCGTGTACACACAGGTGTAATATTTATGTTTTATTAGACACTGCTTTGCAATAGCACTCCACAGTAAGCCCCCTGGAGTTAAGTATATTCTTACTTTTTATTTGATTTTATTCAAGAGTTAGTCATCTTGTAGTCCAATTTATCACAACCTATATACACAGTATCTCTCAAACAAAGTGCTTTTCATGCATGCTTTGTAAAAGCTTTATATTTCGTGCTTTGTATCATGCTGTTTTTGAAGAGAACATACAGTATTTGTAACGTAGAAAATCAATAAACACTGCAATCCAAGCAAATATGGTTACTGAGATGTATATCTACAAAAGGACAAGAGGATCTACATCAACATGAACATATATCTATACTCATAGTTTACTGCCCCTGAGAAGTAGTTTTTCAAGTCCTTTTACATCAACATTGCACATTGAGATCTACAATTGTGCTCAACATCGAAACATACTAATTTCAAGCTTTTAAGTTGCATCCAGGGTTGGGGGGGTCAATATCATTTTAAATAAAGTCAATTCAGAAAGTAAACTGAATGAAATGAAATCAACCCTGGTTCCATCCATGTCGAACAGTGAAATATTAAGCAGTGGTATCACAGGTAAAAACGCTTGCTAGACAGATTTCCCTCCTCCTTGCAGCGTGAAGACCGTTTGTTTTGGGAGAGAGGAGCAAAGACAGAGAGTGAGGACAGTGAGAGAGACAGCAACTGGCTGCTAAATTCAAAGGATGGGTATGAAAGTACACTGACCAAACAGTGTGTGAGCACTTCTGGGAACAGCCAGCACCTGGGGGGGAAGAAGCAAAGCAGCACAGGTAACTAAAGTTGGCTATACTACACAGGCTCCTACAAAATTATTCTGCAATGGCGCACTGATTATCAAATGACTTCAATCTTTATTCCTTAGTTTGTCATATGTGTTTAAATTCAACTCTATTGCAGAGGTCATTGTTATAATACACATCATTTCAGTCTCATCCCGATTATTATTTTTTAAACAATGCCCCCAAAATGGGATATATCAAACTGTCCATTCCACGTAAGGTTCATCCCCACCAAATTGTTTTAATTATGAGCTGAACTGTCCTGACGGGACACGTAAGAATATGCAAAGCTTGCTTTAGTCAATACATGCATCATCATCATCATAAATGTCAACCTCAGCATCATAACTGGGATTTCATTTCATCAAATTATCAGAGTATCTCCCTGAGAACACGTCACAAAGCTATGCTATCCTTATGCTAAGGATGGCATCACAGTTACATCGCAATTATTCATAAGTAACAACTATACATTTCAACCTACTACTGACAACATATCTGACTGTTTATACATTACAACGTAAAAGTCTTGTGACACATTTACCATTTTCTTTCCCCTGTAAGTAAAGTTCTTACAAGAGTCAGAGTAAGAAAATAAATCATTCAATACCTTTCAATCAGGAAAAGTGTACGATGAATATGCATAACTGTCACAACCGGCATTACCGTCACAACTGCTCTTGCCAGTTGTCTCACACCAGTAAAGCACTTCATTCACAGGTGTGTGTATGATTCTGCAGATAGATGTGTTTCTCTGACATTATATATCCAGAAAACATAAAGCAAATATATATATATATATATAACCGCTTTGCCCTACAGTTGGGAATAATGAACCAGTGATTTTACTCAACCTTAACTGCAGCTAAAAATGAAAACTAGAAATTAGGATAAGAAGTCATCACTATTTTAGCCTTGAATGCTGTTTCAGTTTCATAAAAGTAACTCCTCACAATGGTTTCAGGGTGCAATTTTGAACACAAGGCATAGAGGGCGTGATGCCCCTGACACTCACAGTCTCAGAATCACAGCAGTCTCAATAACAAAGACTAATAAAAACATGGTGAGTTCCCATAAGGAGAAGAAAACGTAATAATTCCATGCGGCAGCATTTGAAAAGAAACACATTCATTGGACCAGTGCTGTTGCTGATATTACAGGAGATAAGCATTGAAAACGTGACCAGCGGTTGGGAAATCAAGTAGTAAAATGTCTGTAGCTCATTTAAAAAAATAAAAAAACGTTTAAACGAATAGAATGACAGTAAAACAGTTCAGTTATTTGTTGGCTGAGTAGTTAACAGATATTCTCTACGATTGTGTTTATTTTCCACTTTGATGGCAAACTTTCTGAACTGCTAACATTCACTTCCAGTCATTTTCGCTCCAGCGCTGGTCCAATGAATTTGTTTATATTCGAACGCATCTGCACGGAATTATTACGTTGTCTTAACCTTCTCCATCTTCAACCTAGCATAGTGTGGCCTCATAACACCACCAATGTCCCATACAAAACAGGTCTTCTTGTCTTCTGGAGGACAGTCTTACAACACGGCAGTGCTTGAAGTGGAATGACAAAGATGCCGGTATTCATTTCAGGAGCCAGGCTCATTTTCATTTTACAGTACAATATTTTCAATGTCCGTGTTCATATTTTAGAGTGAACATTCTATAAGAGGTGAACATTTTGTGTTGCAATTACTCCGTACCGAGTGCACCAACCCAATTTAAACACTGGGAAACTAAACCCTCTGGTCAGTAGACAGAGAGAGAGAGAGACAGTGGTCTTCCTCATCTCTTCACCACCAGACCTGTGGTCCGTTAGGAAGTAGAATGTTCAAATAGGCATGTATCATGTAGAACAGATATGATTGTCTGTTTGATAGAATAGGAAATCCTGTGAGCTCTCCATTTTATTTCACATCTCTGAATACACTTACTGTGGTTGGGTACAGACAGAGTCCTCAAGTTCTCAATCCCAACAGCTGATAATGGGCGGGATGGGAGACTAGGAGAGAAATTCTGGAATTCTGAGGGGCTGAATTAGAATACCGACTCAAAGCTCTGTGGTCTCCCAACTGACCTCCCGCGGAACCTGACGTCATTTAGTCCCCATGTGGATGGTGGTGACTGTGGAGGGGCGTGGCCGGGGTGGCTCCACCGTTGCAGCTGTAGCCGCAACCTGTAGTTCTGCCTGTGGTTCCCCTCTGATGCTGGCAGGGGCACTGCAGGCTGCAGTGGAGAGAGGCAGAGAGGGCAGAGGTTGTGGAGGACCTGAGGGGAGAAGATCACTAGAATCACTCAAAAGTTACACAGGCTTGATAGATCCAAAATACCAGACTAAACCGGTAAAGTAACATAAAGGCGTCATTCAGTCACCATCTTTGCGTGAGAGGGTGGCACAGTCTACAGACATGCTCTTGGCCAGCATAGAGTTCGGTCCCGGTTGGTCAAAGCTCATACTGCTGCCAAAGCTGCTGTTCAGACTACTGCCCAGCTGCAAGCGCCTCATATGACGAATCACTGCCGTGGCGTTAAACGCTTGCTGTGGAGGAAACAGAGAGAGAGAGAAGGAGGGAGAGGAGGCAGGTGAGGAGAGATGGCGAGAACAGGCATGTAAAATAGGAAGGATAACTATGTTTATGTTGGACACAATTTAAAATGTGTACATTGTAAATTGGTACTTTTTGCATGCTTGAGTGTTTAATATGAATGTGTTATTTAATACATTTCATGTGGGATGGGCCACAGGGGGCGACAGAACCCCCCCCCCCTCAAAAAAAGAGAGAAGAGTAAATTGTGTACCCACCCTCCATTTGCTTTTGGCAAAATTTTTCCTCATCTGCCGACTGACTGATTCATGGATGTTCTTGCAGAGAGCCGTGTCCCCAGCAATCCTGAAATACAATGTCTGTTTATTGGTTAAAAAGTATTGATAAAGAACATGTAGTGTGCAGATGTTTTTCTTTTAACATGGTTAAAAAATCCTGGCCTGGGTACCTATAGCACCAAGCTGGTGATAGGATGTGTACTGCCCGGTCTCACGTTATATAATACCCACCTGTTACAACCACCCTTTGTGAGTCTATATAAACTCTATCAAGCCACCTGCCCAAGTCACAAAAGGCCCAAGACGCAATGGCTCAAATGCAACGGACTGGCATCATTTATCCTGCAGGTTACCGCTGGATTTCTTAAAATGCCACTAACATGAGATTACGTGCACCTGCGGGCTAAACTAAGCTTGATTGCAACAAAAAAAAACACTAAGGATAAACCAGCAGATCAGTTGATCTCTCGTTGTTACCGTATGAAGTGGTTAGGATACCAGACAGCTAGTCGAGGTTCTCTGTTTCAAATATCGACCTATCAGGAGCATTGGAAAACGTAAGGCTGATGAATGTGAAAATACTTGTAGTAGTCCTATATTTCATTCAAACATTTCACCTTAAATATGGCAAAACAATATAATATATGCCAATCGAATTAACTTTAGACTACATTTTCCTTTGATAAAAAAGTAAAATGTTCAATTTACTTCATTTAGTTACACATTTCAAATAAGGACTGTCCAGGGATATTTTACCCCCAATCTTGATAAGAATTGACCATATCAGACTATTTTATTTTAAAGACAGTTGTATTTAATGGACTATATAAATTGGAAACAAATAAAGTAATGAGTAGGCTGCACCGTCAACATTAGTATTCCGTTTCATACACAGTGTCGGGTAAACTGCCATAGTAGATTTGCCGTGGTAAAGGAGGAAATGCTTTATTTCAGTTGTACGGAATGATTGTCAAATATAGAAATCATCCTTAGTCTGCTCATAAAGTAGGACTAAGTTGTTCCAATGATAATACCAACCAGAGGGCAAAATTGTCTTGGCAATGTAATCATGACTAAAAGACAACCTCGACATCCCCGTTAGGGAGAGGTACATCGCTGCCCAATGTAATCATGACTAAAAGACAACCTCGACATCCCCGTTAGGGAGAGGTACATCGCTGCCCAATGTAATCATGACTAAAAGACAACCTCGACATCCCCGTTAGGGAGAGGTACATCGCTGCCCAATGTTGGTTGCAGTTGAGATCAGCTGTGTGCGTGATTTTAGCACGTATTGATGGTTTAATGAGACATCAGCTGGTAATAACCTGGTGGCTTTTGATGGTTGCAATTTTGCATAATTTGCATCCGTGGGTCTCTGTATTCTCCAACCCCCGTCTGTTTCCCCCCCCAGTCTCAGACCAGGAGAGGAGAGAGTTTAGGAGGCGGGGAGGGAGTCATGGTGACAGATGACAGTGGGAGGACACGCACGGCACTGCTCTAAGTAACACCTGCATCATCCAGGCATCCTCTATCTGCGTCAGCTTTCACCACGGTGCATTGTTCCCTTTGATTGTTTGGTCCCAATTCACTTACCACCCCTTCCCATTGTTCCTAACACTTTGATGTTTACAGATCGGTAAGGTGGAAGAGATATGAGGAGGCTTTAACGGGCTCTACCTACCCAGACCCCTCAGATCTGCAAACATCAATGGGTTAGGGCAAAGAGAGTAAATTGGGACCAGCAGCTGTATGACGGTGCTCAGTCAGTCTGGTGGCAATCAGACACTCACCAGGGGTGGGCTAGAGCCTGGTCGCAGGTGAATCTCTTCTGTGGATCCTTCTCCATCAGAGAGCTGATGAACTCTTTGGCTGGATGTGGAAGATACACACAATCTCACTCATGGGACTGTATACCATGTGGCATTCATTCAAGATTGCAATTACACACAAACAATTGTATACGTGCACACACATTCATATACAAGCCCAGCTATGTCTTATTATACTCGTGTGGACTTTTTGGGGACCAACAATTGATTCTCCATTCAAAATCTTATTTTCCCTAACCCCCTTTCCCTTTCCCTCACCCCTAGTCCTTACCCTGACCCCTAAACCTAACCGTAAAATCTCAATTTTACAAGTGAGGACCGGCGAAATGTCCTCACTTCACTGAATTTCAGTTGGTTTAATATTCTTATGAAGACATCGGGTACTGGATCCCGTGTGGCTCAGTTGGTAGAGCATGGTCCTTGCAATGCCAATGTGGTGGGTTCAATTCCCATAGGGGATGAGTTTGAAAAAAAAGTATGAAAATGTATGCACTCACTACTTTAAGTAGCTCTGGGTAAAAGCGTCGGCAAAATGACTAGAATGGCAAATGAGCACGGGTACAGATGCAAACACACACGGCTCACCTGAATCCGATATATCATCCCAATATGGTGCATCAAACTCATAGTCTGCCTTGAGTATCTGCTCAAACAACTTAGAGTCATTCTCATCATAGAATGGAGGGTAACCACACAACCTTGGGGACAGATAACAATATGGTGCATCAAACTCATAGTCTGCCTTGAGTATCTGCTCAAACAACTTAGAGTCATTCTCATCATAGAATGGAGGGTAACCACACAACCTTGGGGACAGATAACACATTGCCTACAGAAAGTATTCACACCCTTGACTTATTCCACATTGTGTTGTGTTACAGCCTGAGTTCAAAATGTAGCTATTATTTATTTCTTTACATTCACACCTAGCCCATACATGTTAGAATCACCTTTGGCAGTGAATACTCTTTCTGGGTGAGTCTCTAAGAGCTTTGAACACCTGGATTGAACAATATTTTCACATTATTCTTAAAAAATATATTTAAGCTCTGTCAAGCTGGTTGTTGATCCTTGCTAGACAGCCATTTTGAAGTCTTGCCATATATTTTCAAGCCGATTTAGGTCAAAACTGTAACTAAGCCACTCAAGAACATTCAATGTCATCTTGATAAGCAACTCCTGTGTAGACTTGGCCTTGTGTTTTTAGGTTACTGTCCTGCTGAAAGGTGACGTTGACTCCCAGTGTCTGTTGAAGAGTGGTAACTCAGTGATGTGTTTTGTTGGATTCACTCCAAACATAACGCTTTGTATTCAGGACATGCAGTTCATTTCTTTGCTGCAGTTTTACTTTAATGCTTTATTGCAAACAGGATGCACATTTTGGAATATTTGCTATTCTGTACAGGCTTCCTTCTTTTACTCTGTCATTTAGGTTAGTATTGTGGAGTAACTTCAATGTTGTTGAGCCATCCTCCGTTCTCTACTATCACAGCCATTCAACTCCAGAATTGTTTTACCTCTCTGGTCTTTGTGGTTGAACCAGTGTCTGAAATTCACTGCACGACCTTACAGATAAATGTATGTGTGTCGTACAGAGATGAATTAGTCTTTCAAAAATCACGTTAAACACTGTTATTGCACACAGAGTGAGTCCATGCAACTTATTACGTGACCTTTTTAATCACATTTTTTACTCCTGAATTTATTTAGGCTTGAAATAACAAAGGGGTTGAATACATATCGACAAGACATTTCAGCTTTTCATTCATTTGTAAAAAAAAAAAAAGATCTAAACACATCATTTCACTTTGACATAATGTGGTATTGTGCGTACGCCAGTGACACACACAAAAGAAAACGTTGTTATGAGGTACTTACAGAATGTAGGCGATGACTCCGATAGACCAGCAGTCCACTGCCTTGCTGTAGGGCTTCTGAGCCAGAACCTCTGGGGCTGTGGGGAACATCATAAGGTTCAGAGGGAGATTGCATAACAATCCCTGCGTAGAGCTTGAACTGACAGGAGCAAAGTATGTTCCAAACATACTGGTGTGGATAGGAAATAAGGCTTCTTCCACATGAACCCCTAAGTAAACAAGGACGCAATAGAAGTAAGAGAGAACCAAAGCTCTGCTGCCATATGTTCTTATGGAGTGTTGTTCAGAAACCACCCACTACTTCACCACTGTATCTACCAAACTCCTATTCATTTTGTTAGGGTGAGGTTTCCTCCGGTCCAATTAGGTGAATTATGTTTAGGTTAACCCAGAAGTAGAGATATGTTTAGATTATGTCACTACTGCAGACTTCCTAATGTCATGTCTTCCTTCCGTTTTACCTAATGAAACCCAGAGCAGGTTGCGCTGTCACACGTTACGCTATATCTCAACTAACCCGTTAAAGGGCGATAAACTGCAACGAGGCTCAAGATTCAAGGCCTGGTTATTTCATGTTGATGAATGTTGCATTTTACCTAATGAAGCCCATAGCGGGTGCTAACTGTAACAAAAGGTCTACCCGTTAAAGAGATTACGTGCTACCCCAGGAAACCCATTGTGAGTGGTAACCGTAACAAAAAAAAAAAAAAGGTCTATACTTTACAACAGCATACCCATTACGGGCGGTAACTATAGAAACAAGGTTGCTATATTCACGTCAGGGGAATTTAGTGAAGTGTCATCCTAATCGCAACGCACCTGCTTGTTATTGCATTTCCATTTCCTTTTGAGCGTGTTGCACTTGCATTCAGTAGCGTGTATGAACCACATGATTATGAAGGCATAACTGAAAGCATGCATCTTTTTTTTGTTGCATTTATGGTCGTTTTGTCTTTGTGATGTTCTTGTCTATTCACATTCTGTATTGGGTCATGTTTCATGTTCGGTGTGGACCCCAGGAAGAGTAGCTGCTGCTTTAGCAGTAGCTAATATGGATCCTAAACAGCCCAGAGGGTAGAGAGAACAGCCTCACCCACATATCCTGGCGTCCCACAGGCAGTGGCCATCACGTCTCCTGTCCCCTCCATCTTAGACAGACCAAAGTCACTGATCATGATCTTGGCCTCGTCATGGGGGTTGTAGTAAAGCAGGTTCTCTGGCTGAGAAAAGAAACGATCAATATTGGGGAAATAAGCAATTTGAGCTCTGTGTATGTGTGTGTCTCACTCAGTACCTTGAGGTCTCTGTGTACGATGCCCATGTCGTGGAGGTAGTTGACAGCGTCAAGCACCTGTTTAATGAGCCTGCTGGCGTCCATCTCTGTGTAGAAGCCCTTCTCTACGATGCGGTCAAACAACTCGCCACCAGACACCCTGAGACAGAGACAGAGGTTGAGTCAATCTAACCCAACCGTAACCCTAGCATCATGTCTATATCCGGGGTTCAACTTCAACCCTAACCATAACCCTGGCTTCATGTCCAGTTCCTGGTTCAACCCTAGCCTCAACCCCAACCCTTTACGATGCAGTCAAACAGCTTCCGTTCAGATACTCTGAGGAGATTGAGGACTGAATGAACCGAACCCTCACTTAGGGCTGGTTCTCCAGATACTCTGAGGAGATTGAGGACTGAATGAACCTAACCCTCACTTAGGGCTGGTTCTCCAGATACTCTGAGGAGATTGAGGACTGAATGAACCTAACCCTCACTTAGGGCTGGTTCTCCAGATACTCTGAGGAGATTGAGGACTGAATGAACCTAACCCTCACTTAGGGCTGGTTCTCCAGATACTCTGAGGAGATTGAGGACTGAATGAACCTAACCCTCACTTAGGGCTGGTTCTCCAGATACTCTGAGGAGATTGAGGACTGAATGAACCTAACCCTCACTTAGGGCTGGTTCTCCAGATACTCTGAGGAGATTGAGGACTGAATGAACCTAACCCTCACTTAGGGCTGGTTCTCCAGATACTCTGAGGAGATTGAGGACTGAATGAACCTACCCCTCACTTAGGGCTGGTTCTCCAGATACTCTGAGGAGATTGAGGACTGAATGAACCCTCACTTAGGGCTGGTTCTCCAGATACTCTGAGGAGATTGAGGACTGAATGAACCCTCACTTAGGGCTGGTTCTCCAGATACTCTGAGGAGATTGAGGACTGAATGAACCTAACCCTCACTTAGGGCTGGTTCTCCAGATACTCTGAGGAGATTGAGGACTGAATGAACCCTCACTTAGGGCTGGTTCTCCAGATACTTAAAACACATGTCACCCTAACGAAGCTTTGTGTCGAAATGTTGGTGAATAAATGATTGCTTCGGAGCTAAGTGTGCAGCTTTTATATTTTCTTTCAAACTGTTCAGACACTTAATCTTAGTCCTGAATGAAAAGGCTATTTCAATAGAGATTCTCCATTGATCATGCCTTTCTTAAAATCAGTCAAGGCTAAATCCATGTCTGGGAAACTGACCCTAGAGACTCTTTTTAAATGAGTATTTTGCCAGACTGTGTTTGCTACAGTGTTACAACCATGACACAAAAGAAACATAGAAGCAACTCTTTGGGAATGCTTACATCCACACAGGTTTGCTTTTGTATTGCCAAGGCCAAAATGCACCTCGATAGCCCCTGAACGCTTACTGCAGCAAAACATGATACGTTATCACAGTGATTTGATTTTGACCAGTGCTCACACGGACACAGAGTACCGGCACATCTGATTTTCATTACAGACACCTCTTATAGAAATATGAACACCGGTCCTGCATTATCAGAAAGACAGACAGACATATACAAGATGCAGACAGACAAAATGGTGGTTGAGGTACTGTACTCACAACTGCATGATGAGGTATAGGTGGTTGGAGCTCTCATAGATGTCCTCCAAAGCCACAATGTTCTCATGTTTTATCCTGAAGAGGGGAAACTTTTTTAATTGGCTTACTGTTCTACTAACCTCTGATCATTTCAATGCACAGCACAATAAAGCACAATTTCCTCGCCAAATTGTTTTATTCGTTGCATTCATCACAACAAAGCAATGTCAGTCCCAAACAGCACCACATTCCCTATAGTGCACTACTTTTGACCAGAGTCCATTTGAAACGCAGCTATTTTCATGTTAAATTGCTTTGAATCATCAAGTGTTTTCAATTTTCTTTCTGTTCTCAATAGGCCATAGAAAAAACATGTGTGGGCGAAAAGTGTGTGTGTGTGTGTGTGTGTGTGTGTGTGTGTGTGTGAGTGGTTGTGTGTCTGGTGACAAGGCAGAAAATACACTTGTTGAAACCTCTACTTCAGTGTTTCACCAGCAGCAAGGAGAAATGTCTTAATCCCAAATTGCACCCTATTCCCCATATTGTGCCCTACTTTTGACCAAAGTCCATTGAGCTACATAGGGAATAGGGTGCTATTTGAGACACACAGAAAGAAAGTCCCTCTGCTCAGAGTTCTAACTAATCATAGGGTGTCCACCCACTCTGCCCATAGTGGGTAAAAAATGGACTTGGTGATGAAATATCACTTCCTTACGTTATAAAACACACTTTACCAAGACAAATATGATAATTCATGTTCTGAATCGTTCAGAGTGGTCTTTCTCGAACATTTCATAAACATATCTAAAAAAAGTCAGATTTCGTAACCTGATACATCCCATAAAAAGCAACGAGCTCTGTTGATAGCAGTGCAGGTTTCTCGGAACAACTTCAGTCGATTTCATATTTTGTAGTTGTTGTCTTTAAATTTGTTTCTGTGGGTCGCAAAAGGCTAAATCTGTGCGACACGAGCTTAAGTCAATGTAAAAGGCTTTGAAAGTAGAAAGCTTAGTATGCGCTCAGAAATGTTAGGAAAACAGGAATTTTAAATTAATTGGAAAAGTGCATATAGTACTAAAACATGAAAACACTACATGTCATGTCTCAAAATCAATATCCATCTTACCTCTAAATTGTTTAATGTCCTACAAATTCGAGAAGATATATGACAAGTTTATTTAAAATCACTCAAAATCATGGCAAAGCATATTCTGTAGGAGGGGTTAATATGAATTTCTAATAATTTCACAGATTTATATGAATCGGTTCATGAACATATAGACTTTGAAATTAACATTTGGTTGCTCCCTGCCTATAGGCAGAAACTCAAACAGGAAGTACCCGTGCTAAGACTATGCAACGCTGGTCTGACCAATCGGAATCCACTCTTCAAGATAGTTTTGATCACGCGGACTGGGATATGTTGCAGGTAGCCTCTGAGAACAACATTGATATGGTGACTGAGTTTATCAGGAAGTGTATAGGAGATGTTGTACCCACTGTGACAATTAAAACCTACCCTAACCAAAAAACGTGGATATATGGCAGCATTCGCGAAAAACAAAGCGCGAACCACCGCATTTAACCATGGCAAGGTGACTGGGAATATGGCCGAATACAAAACGGTGTAGTTCTTCCCTCCGTAAGGCAATCAAACAGGCAAAATGTCAGTATAGAGACAAAGTAGATTCGTAATTCAACGCCTCAGATATGAGACGTATATGGCAGGGTCTACAGATAGTAACGAAAAACAAAAAGAAAAGAAGCCACGTCACGGTCATCGACGTCTTGCTTCCAGACATGTTAAACACCTTCTTCGCCTTCTGTGAGGATACCACAGTGCCACAGACACGGCCTGCTACCAAAGACTGTGGGCTCTCCTCCTCAAAGACTGATGTGAGCAAGATATTTAAGCGTGTTAACCCTCGCAAGGCTGCCGGCCCAGACGGCATCCCTAGTCACTTACTCAGAGCATGCGCAGACCAGCTGGCTGGAGTGTTTACAGACATATTCAATCTCTCCCTATCCCAGTCTGCTGTCCCCACATGCTTCAAGATGGTCACCATTATTTCTGTACCCAAGAAAGCAAAGGTAGCTGAACTAAATGACTATTGCCCCATAGCACTCACTTCTTTCATCATGAAGTGCTTTGAGAGACTAGTCAAGGACCATATCACCTCTATCTTACCTCACACCGTAGACCCATTTCAATTTGCCCCAATAGATCCACAGATGATGCAATCACCATCACACTGCAGTGCCCTATCCCATCTCTACAAGAGGAATACCTGTACAGTAGGAATGCTGTTCATTGACAATAGCTCAGCATTCAACACCATAGTACCCTTCAAGCTCATCATTTAGCTCGAGGCCCTGGGTCTGAACCCCACCCTGTGCAACTGGGTCCTGGACTTCCTGACGGGCCACCCACAGGATGTGAAAGTAGGAAACAAACCTCCACTTCGCTGATTCTCAACACTGGGGCCCCACAAGGGTGCGTGCTCAGCCCCCTCCTGTACTCCTTGTTCACCCATGACGGCGTGGCCACGCAAGCCTTTCAACTCAATCATCAAGTTTGCGGACGAAAACAATAGGCCTGATTACCAACAATGACGAGACAGGCTACAGGGAGGAGGTGAGGGTCCCGGGAGTGTGGTGCCAGGAAAATAACCTTTCACTTAACGTCACCAAAACAAAGGAGCTGATCGTGGACTTCAGGAAACAGCAGAGGGAACACCCCCCTATTGTCACCGACCGGACCGCAGTGGAGAAGGTGGAAAGCTTCAGCGGCGTACACATCACTGACACACTGAAATGGTCCACTCCCACAGACAGTGTAGTGAAGAAGGCGCAACAGCGCCTCTTCCACCTCAGGAGGCTGAAGAAATTTGGCATAGCACCTAAAACCCTCATAGATGTACAATTGAGAGCATCCTGTTGGGCTTTATCACCTCCTGGTAAGTCAATTGCACCGCCCGCAACCACAGTGCTCTCCAGACACATCACCGGGGGAAAACTACCTGCCCTCCAGGACACCTACAGCACCCGATGTCACAGGAAGGGCAAAAAGATCATTAACCTCTTCAACCTATGGGGGCACTATGTCATTATTGGATAAAAAAACGTGCCCGTTTTAAGCGCAATATTTTGTCACGAAAAGATGCTCGACTATGCATATAATTGGCAGCTTTGGAAAGAAAACACTCTGACGTTTTCAAAACTGCAAAGATATTATCTGTGAGTGCCCCAGAACTGATGCTACAGGCGAAACCAAGATTAAACATCAAACAGGAAATGAGCTGAATTTTTGAAGCTCTGTTTTACTATCGTCTCCTTATATGGCTGTGAATGTGCCGTGGACGAGCTTATGCTCTCTGCCGTTCGTCCAAGATGTCTGCAGCATTGTGACGTATTTGTAGGCATATCATTGGAAGATTGGCCATAAGAGACTACATTTGCCAGGTGTCCGCCCGGTGTCCTGTGTCGAAATTATTTCGTAATCCCTAGGTCCATGTGCGTTCCATTTCTTCAGAAGAGAAAGTCACCTGCCACGAAGGATTTATCATCGATAGATATGTGAAAAACACCTTGAGGATTGATTCTAAACATCGTTTGCCATGTTTCTGTCGATATTATGTTAATTTAGTTAATTTGGAAAAAAGTTCGCGTTTTAATGACTTAATATATATATATATTTTTTTTTGTTCTTACCCAAACGTAATGAAGAAAACGGAGCGATTTGTCAACACAAATAACATTTTTGTAAAAACTGAACATTTGCTATCTAACTGAGTCTCCTCATTGAAAACATCTGTTCTTCAAAGGTAAATGATTTTATTTGAATGTTTTTCTGTTTTTTGTGAAAATGTTGCCTGCTGAATGCTAACGCTAAATGCTACGCTAAATGCTATGCTAGCTATCAATAGTGTTACACAAATGCTTGTTTTGCAATGGTTGAGAAGCATATTTTGAAAATCTGAGATGACAGTGTTGTTAACAAAAATCTAAGCTTGAGAGCTAGCATATTGATTTAATTTAATTTGCGATTTTCATGAATAGTTAACGTTGCGTTATGGTAATGAGCTTGAGGCTGTATTCACAATCCCGGATCCGGGATGGCTCGTCGCAACAGGTTAAGGGCACAGTCAACTTAGTGTATGTAAACTTCTGACACACTGGAATTGTGACACAGTGTTAAGTTAAGTTAAATAATCTGTCTGTAAACAGTTGTTGGGAAAATTACTTGTGTCATGCACAAAGTAGATGTCCTAACCAACTTATAAAAACTATAGTTTGATAACAAGAAATGTGTGTAGTGGTTGAAAAACTAGTTTTAATGACTCCAACCAAAGTGTATGTAAACTTTCGACTTCAACTGTATACTATGTACCTGGTTTAGAGTAGTTAGCGAGGTAACCTTGGTCAACTCTGGATAACCGAGTGGGAAAAAAGGTGCTTATGCATTGATAAACACACTAAAGGTGGCATCAACAATAAGTAACACATTAGCCTGCTGAATTAGTAAGATAACTTTTTTCTCATTTTGATGTCGGCACAAATGATAATGTGGCACCCAGGGATTGGTGTTTCAGTAATGTCTCAATGAAGAGTCCGTTCGTTCGACATGCACACGCAGTTACAAGCCTGCGAGAGTTAGTGGCGGGCGGACGAGCAATATCCACCGTCGTAATATGGATGAAGCCTGAGCTAGAATGTGAAGCTAACTGAAGCTGGCTTGCTTAAGAAAACCCTGAGTAAATCTAGCTTGCATTGTAGTATACCACTCTGGTGTCCAAGCAACAAGGTGTGGGTGATCAAAAACACAAAGAAAATGACGAGCCTCGTTTAGAGAGACAGGTGGGTGAATGAGGGGCAGGCGGAGCGTATGTGTGCTGGGTCATTAGATAAAGGAGCAAGAGAAACAAGCACTGGCGAGAAGAAGAGAGAAAGAGAGGATGGCAGGGTGGAAGGATGGCAACCGTAACCAAGCAACTACCTCCCCCCTTTGATCCCCCTCAGGACGCCCGGTACCTACTTCCTAAGCACGGCGATTTCATTCTCAATGCTGGTCTCTTTTCCCTTCAGTGCTTTCTTAGGGATGCACTTCACTGCAACCATCTTCCCTGTGGCCTTCTCCCTGGCCATGATCACCTCAGAGAATGCACCACTGTGGAAACAGAGGGAAAGGGAGAGATAGAGATAGAGGGGGGAGAGGGAGAGGGGTAGTGTTAAAATGGCGCCGGAAGAAATGGCAGCAGTTTTACGGGCGCCCAACCAATTGTGCTATTATGTGGGGGTTTTTCACGTTATTTGTAACTTATTTTGTAATGTTTCTGCAACCGTATCTTATGGCAAAAAAGAGCTTCTGGATATCAGGACAGAGATCACTCACCTCGTATTAGATAAATATTTTTTCTTCAACAAGCAAGAAGCACAGGACATTCTCCAAACACCCGACAGTGCCAACATCCCCGTTATTTGCAATAGGAGGAGACACAGGTATAGAGGACACTGAGCGGGATGCCTCGTGAGGTCCCACAGGCGAGTGGGAAAGCTGCCGTTAGTGTCAATATTACTTGCCAACGTGCAATCATTGGACAATAGACTAGACGAGGTACGATCACGAATATCCTACCAACGGGACATCAAAAACTGTAATATCCTATGTTTCACAGAATCGTGGCTGAAAGATGACATGGATATTCAGCTAGCGGGATATACGCTGCACTGGCAAGAAAGACGAAGGGGGAGGGTCTGTGCATATTCGTAAACAACAGCTGGTGCACAAAATCTAAGGAAGTCTCTAGATTTTGCTCGCCTGAAGTAGAGTATATTGTGATAAATTACAGGCCACACTACTTGCCTAGAGAGTTTTCAGCTATACTTTTCGTGGCGTACAAAGCTCTCCCTCTACCTCCATTTGGTAAATACGACCACAACTCTCTCCTCCTGATTCCTGCTTACAAGCAAAAATTAAAGCAGGAAGCACGAGTGACACTACATCGGTCACTGGCTTTATCAATAAGTGCATCGAGGACATCGTCCCCACAGTGACTGTACGTACATACCCCAACCAAAAGCCATGGATTACAGGCAACATTCACACTGAGCTAAAGGGTAGAGGTGCCGCTTTCAAGGTGCGGGACTCTAAACCGGAAGCTTACAAGAAATCCCGCTATGCCCTGCGACGAACCATCAAACAGGCAAAGCGTCAATACATTGCTAAGATTGAATCATACTACACCGGCTCCAACGCTCATCTTATGTCGCAGGGCTTGAAAACTATTACAGACTACAAAGGGAAGTACAGCCTCGAGCTGCCCAGTGACACGAGCCTACCAGACGAGCTAAATCACTTCTATGCTCACTTCGAGGCAAGCAACACTGAGGCATGCATGAGAGCATCAGCTGTTCCAGACGACTGTGTGATCACGCTCTCCGTAGCCGACGTGAGCAAGACCTTTAAACAGGTCAATATTCACAAGGCTGCAGGTCCAGACGGATTACCAGGACGTGTGCTCCGGCCATGTGCTGACCAACTGGCAGGTGTCTTCACTGACATTTTCAACCTGTCCCTTATTGAGTCTGTAATACCAACATGTTTCAAGCAGACCACCATAGTCCCTGTGCCTAAAAACACAAAGGCAACCTGCCTAAATGACTACAGACCCGTAGCACTCACGTCCGTAGCCATGAAGTGCTTTGAAAGGCTGGTCATGGCTCACATCAACACCATTATCCCAGAAACCCTAGACCCACTCCAATTTGCATACCGCCCAAACAGATCCACAGATGATGCAATCTCTATTGCACTCCACACTGCCCTTTCCCACCTGGACAAAAGGAACACCTAAGTGAGAATGCTATTCATTGACTACAGCTCAGCATTCAACACCATAGTGCCCTCAAAGCTCATCACTAAGCTAAGGATCCTGGGACTAAACACCTCCCTCTGCAACTGGATCCTGGACTTCCTGACGGGCTGCCCCCAGGTGTTGAGGGTAGGTAGCAACACATCTGCCACGCTGATCCTCAACATTGGAGCCCCCCAGGGGTGCGTGCTCAGTCCCCTCCTGTACTCCCTGTTCACACATGACTGCATGGCCAGGCACGACTCCAACACCATCATTAAGTTTGCAGACGACACAACAGTGGTAGGCCGGATCACCGACAACGACGAGACAGCCTATAGGGAGGAGGTCAGAGACCTGGCCGGGTGGTGCCAGAATTAGAACCTATCCCTCAACGTAACCAAGACTAAGGAGATGATTGTGGACTACAGGAAAAGGAGGACAGAGCACTCCCCCATTCTCATCGACGGGTCTGTAGTGGAGCAGGTTGAGAGCTTCAAGTTCCTTGGCGTCCACAACACCAACAAATTAGAATGGTTCAAACACACCAACTTGGTCGTGAAGAGGGCCTCGACAAAGCCTATTCCCCTTCAGGAAACTAAAAAGATTTGGCATCGGTCCTGAGATCCTCAAAAGGTTCTACAGCTGCAACATTGAGAGCATCCTGACTGGTTTCATCACTGCCTGGTACGGCAATTGCTCGACCTCCGACCACAAGGCACTACAGAGGGTAGTGCGTACGGCCCAGTACATCACTGGGGCTAAGCTGCCCGCCATCCAGGACCTCTACATCAGGCGGTGTCAGAGGAAGGCCCTAAAAATGGTCAAAGACTCCAGCCACCCCAGTCATAGACTGTTCTCTCTACTACCACATGGCAAGCGGTACCGGAGTGCCAAGTCTAGGACAAAAAGGCTTCTCAACTCCTGAACTGGTAATCAAATGGCTACCCGGACTATTTGCAAATTGTGATTCCCCCCAACCCCTTTTTCACACTGCTGCTACTCTCTGTTTATCTTATATGCATAGTCACTTTAACCATACATCCATGTACATACTACCTTAATTGGCCCGACCAACCAGTGCTCCCGCACATTGGCTAACCGGGCTATCTGCATTGTGTCCCGCCACCCACCAACCCCTCTTTTACGCTACTGTTACTCTCTGTTCATCATATATGCATAGCCACTTTAACCATATCTACATGTACATACTACCTCAATCAGCCTGACTAACCGGTGTCTGTATATAGCCTCACTACTTTTATAGCCTCTCTACTGTATATAGCCTCGCTACTGTTATTTTTCACCGTTGTTTTTATTTCTTTACTGACCTATTGTTCACCTAATACATTTTCTGCACTATTTGTTAGAGTCTGTAAGTAAGCATTTCAGTGCAAGGTCTACACCTGTTGTATTCGGCGCACGTGACAAATAAACTTTGATTTGAGAGAGACAGATGCGGCAGAGAGAGGAAATGAAAGAGAGAGTACCTAGGTCCTCTTTGGACTGTTCCAAAGGATCATGCCATTGCCCCAACTACCCTCTGGACATCCCACATCTCCTGCCAAGTCACCACACCTTAACTCCCTCTGATAATCACCATTCCTCTGGTATAAAGTAGCCTGTGTTTCCGTAGTGTTTATTCAGTGTGTGGTGGCATGGGGCGGCCCAAGTCCTTTGTTGTGCGTCCCTCACTCTTAACCTCTTAAGTCGACCCTCTACTTTTTTGAACATTCTGTTAAAAATCGCTCAACATTTCAGCGCCCTGCTACTCATGCCAGGAATATAGTATATGCATTTGCTTAGTCTGTGTGGATAGAAAACACTCAGACGTTTATAAAACTGGTTAAATCACTGCTGTGGCTTTACCAGAACGGCATTTACATCGAAAAGCACAGGAAAAACTGTTCACTGAAAATGGGAAAATATATCCATGCGCTACTTGAACCCATTGATAAAGGTGAACCACAATTAATTGACTGAGGTTGCAGTACCTACAGCTTCCACACGGTGTCTAGAGTCTTGTCATTTCCCTTCGAGTTTTTTCTTGGTCAAACACATGCAGGGCACCGTATCTCCTCAGGTCTAGGACCGGATATTTTCGTTGAGTTTCTAGCCGGACATTTTTCCAGACGGACAGCTAATGATCTTTACATCGCCTCCTGATGAATTTTATCGCTTATTAACGTTTACTAATACCTAAAGTTGCATTACAAACGTATTTCGAAGTGTTTTGTGAAAGTTTATCGTCGACTTTTTGAATTAAAAAAAATGACGTTACGTTTTGAAACAATGTTTTTTTCGTTTATCACACAGTCTACATATAACGATATCTAGGCTTTATATGGACCGATTTAATCGAAATAAAGACCCAAATAGTGTTTATGGGACATCTAGGAGTGCCAACAAAGAAGATGGTGAAAGGTAATGAATGTTTTCTATTTTATTGTGCGGTTTGTGTAACGCCGAAATGCTAATTATTTTGTTTACGTCCCCTGTGGGTCTTTTGGGGTGTTACATGCTATCAGATAATAGCTTCTCATGCTTTCGCCGAAAAGCATTTTAAAAATCTGACTTGTTGCCTGGATTCACAACGAGTGTAGCTTTAATTCGATACCCTGCATGTGTATTTTAATGAACTTTTGAGTTTTAACTAATACTATTAGCATTTAGCGTAGCGCATTTGCATTTCCAGAGCTCTAGTTGGGACGCAAGCGTCCCGAGTAGAAGCAAGAGGTTAAGTAAGTGCTATATTATGTGTACGGAGAATTGTACAATGCCAACTTTCTAGCCTGTATGTTTATCGTCAATCAGACCGTTTATGATGCTATACTTTCCTTAGAATACTTCCTATGTTGTCTTGCATACCCTGTTCCATAGATATTGCGAAATGCCCTTTGATTGGTTAGCGTGCAGCCTCCTATCATAATTTGTATCACAAACTTACCTACCAGCCTTACAAGCCCTACAAGCCATGTCCTTGTGCTGTGCCGTTTAAAGTTAGTTAATAAAAACCCTGCATTGATCGTGTAGCCAGCTTCCTCCATTATCTTTCCTCTCCTTCCCTCTCTGGCTTGCCCTTTCTCCCACCTATACTCATGCTTACTTTTCTATATTCCCTTTACTTAGGTGTCATTTTCTTCTGTGTTCCCTGCTCTTTAACCACACAACAGAAATAAGTGGCTGAATGTTAGTCATTATCATACCCCTATACTGTCACGCCTTGGTCATAATGTTTTGTGTTTTCTTTATTATTTGTTCAGGCCAGGGTGTGACATGGGGTTATTGTATTGTCTTATTGGGGTTTTTGTAGGCATTGGGATTGTGGTTGATTAGGGGTGTGTCTAGTATAGGCTTGGTTGCCTGAGGCGGTTCTCAATCAGAGTCAGGTGATTCTCATTGTCTCGGATTGGGAACCGTATTTAGGTAGCCTGAGTTCACTTTGTATTTCGTGGGTGATTGTTCCTGTCTCAGTGTAGTGTTCACCAGATAGGCTGTAATAGGTTTCACGTTCCGTTTGTTGTTTTCGTCTTTGTAAGTTATTTCATGTATCGTTCCGTTTTCCTTCATTAAAGATCATGAGTAACCACCACGCTGCATTTCGGTCCTCTCTTTCGACAAACGAAGAACGCCGTTACATATACACACCATCCCTTCACACACACACACACACACACACACACAAACACACAAACACACAAACACACAGAGAGAGCAACCTCCGTGGCACTGCTGTTTTTAAAGCCTTGGCTCCTGTCAAGGGTCTATTATAGGGATGGACCACTGGCTGTAGGCCAGCGGGTCAATCCAACCCCACTGCCAAAACGACGGGGTCTCAACTTATTATTGAGAGTAGAATACACCAGGAGCAATTTCGAAATGTGGTTGTGCAGCAGCAGTTTATTTTATGTCAGTCACTGAGTCACTCAATTAGCCCATGTCAGCATCTTTGACCTTTTATTTTTGGTTAGTCTAGCCAGCTGTCTGAACTTGTAATCATGGTCGAATTACCAATCGTGGGGCTCCCATTGATTTTGTTACTCACTAAGATACCATATTTAAAAACTGCAAGCATTCCTCTCCACCCGGTGGAGAAATGTGTGAAGAATTGCAGGAAATTCATTACAAAAACAGGTATTTTTTTCTCCGCCTCATGGCAAAATGAGTATAATTGAATCAAACCTGCTTTAAAACTGCAAAATTTTCTCTATGCCCCATGGCAAAATATGTAGAATTGCAGGAAAGTAAGAAAACTTTAGCTGTCAAGAGGAGAGCTACTAAAATGTTTTGATCACAAGGTGTGGGGGGGTGCACCCAAAAGGCTAGGGCTGACTCTGACTTCATGTGTGGGTATGAATGTGTGTATGCAGACCTGCGAGCCACTGTGTGTGTGTGTGTGTGTGTGTAAATCGACTCCTTTCAGCAGGCTCTAAACTCAGCTGTAGTCGGCCTGCTAAACCTCCCCTGGTCATCAAATCCATGCTAATCCTGCTCTCCTCTACACACTCCATAGATCATAGATACAGTAACACACACACAGTCACACACCCTCCAGATACACATGCACGCACACACACACACAAACTGCACAGCAACAGGCTGGCCTCTACAACCATCCAATAACACTCCTATAACCCTCTACCATCTTCTCTCTGCTGCAGCATTGAGACTTTAGTGAGAAAGAAAATCTGACTCATACGCAGCTGCGTGAATGTAATGTGTTAGTGTGTGTGTGTGTGTATGTGTGTGTGAGAATGGTGTTCCGTGCATGTCTTTACCAGAGCATCGTATAGCTTGCGCTATGCTGCAGTCAGAGTGAAAGGAACACAATGATTAAAACCACAGGAAGCTTGGAGGGGATTGTTACAATGCACAGAAGCAAGCGTTCACCACACACACGGTTAGAAGACGGTTGCTGCAGTGCATTCTACCTTCACCTCGCACAGGGTGAGCCAGCATCATTTCCTGCTGGTAACTAAGAACGCCGCAGAGACTTTTATCTCACTGCCACTACATGACACACACACGGTACATGATACACAATAGGGGCTCCCACAATATAGGCAACTCATTACGGGTGGAAGTAAGGACGCATATTTTCTTGAGATTAAAAGAAAACATTTGGGCGTAAACACAGTCAGACGAGAGAGTGACTACGTTTATTTTTTATTTTTTACATGACACCTTATGTGACTGACTCTACCCTGTTTGACTATAATCCAAGGTGTGAGCTGGAACGTAAGCGCAGCATTAATTGAGGAGAAAAGCTTCATCTAAATTTGGCTCTTGAGTAAAACTCCTTTCAATCCATTACTGGATTTAAAAATGACAGCGTGGCTCTACGAAATGGCTTTGAATAAGTGTCACAATCTAGCAGTGCTATCAGTGTGTGTATGTCATAGACTAGGTGGCTTTGACCTTGAGCGCTTTACTGCCATGAATACACTGGCTCTCTTTTGCTCTGCTTTCGTGGAATAAGTAGCTGATTAGCTCCTAGTCGGGTTACCTCAACAGGTCCTTCCAGAGTGAACAGGTACTTCCCTCTGTGAGCTACACTTGCAGGATTAACAAATCTTGTCTGAGACCTGAAGACTTACGTTGGCTTCCCGGGCTAATGCCTCGGGCTTTAGCAGAGTGGCCTAACCCAGTCTTGTGACACACGAGATCCAGTTTCAAACCACAGTGGGTCACACCTGCATTGTTGTGTACGACTTGAGACCAGGCTACGATGCTGGCTAAGCTGACGAATGGATATTCCTCCTCTGTGAAACCCATTTGACAGCTGCTGTAGGCAATAAGCCTGTAACAAGACACCTAACTCATCCAGTACTCTCAGGCTCAGGGCACTCAAACATGAAAAGCACTTGCACATCCTAAGATTCCTTTAAGCGAGTCTGCTTAGGAAATGTTTCAAATGTAACTTTAGAGAAAGAGAAAACCTGAGGCGGGTGCAGTGTGACGGTTTTTCATTTTCTCTAAAGAGCACGGGGCACCCGCATAATAAACCATTGGCAATTATGCGAATATAGAGTGAGTTTAAGTAAATGTTAAAAAGTGTGGAGTGGTGTTGGGGGTCACGGGGGCCGAGCTAGGCTAGAGTTGGTGTGTGTGTGTGTGTCTGTGTGTGTGTGTCTGCGTGCATGCCCTAGTCATGGCCTGTGCTACTGCGGTAGCTGCTGAGTCAGAGTAAATCACAGAGAATCATGTTGTGTAAGACGCATTAATGCTCCGCTTATGTCATCTATTGGATGGAAAGTCATTGCCAGCCAGGCTAGATAATCCAGATGGGGTAGAGCATGTACTGGTCTAATGGAATTACAATTCCCTTTTAGGGGTCGAGTTCATGGTCATCGTTCCGGCTTGCAGAACAGTCCACGGACCACAACCGTGCTCGAGTACGGTCACTGGCGTCCTTGTCC
This sequence comes from Oncorhynchus nerka, assembly GCF_034236695.1. Classification (NCBI taxonomy): domain Eukaryota; kingdom Metazoa; phylum Chordata; class Actinopteri; order Salmoniformes; family Salmonidae; genus Oncorhynchus; species Oncorhynchus nerka. The sequence goes on along the minus strand of NC_088420.1, from coordinate 57,115,555 downwards.
CGTCAGGACTATTCAGTTACCCCAATACACAGCGTTATATACCGACAGTCACCAAGACAAGCAACGTCTAAGGCATATGACACGGCATGTCTCTCCAGTAGGACATTTACAAAGCGGCTGTGATTTAGTCAGGATCACAATGAGATGATAATGTTGTTATAAGCGGACATGCATGCTTATGACAGGTCTTACAGTGTATTGTAACTGAATCATAATAGCTGCAGGCTAAAGTGTTGCCAAAATTCCCTCAAAGTGATGATTACTGCCATGCTGTCTAGCAGCTACATCAATACTAGTGGGATGTCAAAGTTGGAATCCGTTGCGGTGAAACTGCCATGTCCGTTTGCGATATTACATCAACAGACATTATTTCAAGCAACGGATACTGTGGGGCGGCAGGGTAGCCTAGTGGTTAGAGCATTGGACTAGTAACCGGAAGGTTGCAAGTTCAGATCCTCGAGCTGACAAGGTACAAATCTGCCCCTGAACAGGCAGTTAACCCACTGTTCCTAGGCCGTCATTGAAAATAAGAATTTGTTCTCAACTGACTTGCCTAGTTAAATAAAGGTTTAAAATTTTTTTTTTTTAAATCCCTTGGACAGTACTGCACGTGCGTCACAAGAACAAGAGCAGAGAATGTATTATGATTTGAACATTGCTAGATACTCATATCCTTTTCAAAAACACATTTGAAAAAATGCGCCTGGGGCAACCATTGTCATATACATGTTGGCCTACATGCTGTTATGAGCTCTCATGAATTGAAATAGAATTGAAGCCAACACTGTAGACAGTGTTATGCCAACATTCACCAAGACAAGCAAAAGGCACCATCTCATCTTAAGACTGGCAATGTGGCATAGGCTTTCATAAGCGTGTCAATATACGACGTGAATCAGGTTATGATCACTTTAAAACAGGCATTATACATACTGTACAGCAAATTCTGTTTTGGAAAATGTTGCCTCTATTATTCCTGAGAATAATATAACATTCTCTCATACTGATGATTACTAACAACTTCTGTCCAGTGTCTGCTACTGCATCAACACGGGACATTAGGCCTACATGTTGTTGTTATGAGCACTGGCTAGGGCCTTGGGTTGCTTTCCTGGAATGTAAGCTCTGTGCTCGGCTCGCCAGACTCTTGATTAAATGGGAGAAATAATCATTCTAATCTTTCTTTCCTGGAGGTTAGTTCGGCTAAGGCGAGAGAGAGAGAGAGAGAGAGGGCTGGCGGTCGGGCGAGAGGGATGGAGGGTGGGCGAGACTGAGGGCGGGCGAGACTGAGGGCAGGCGAGAGGGAGGGCGGGCGAGAGAGAGGACGGGCGAGAGAGAGGGAGGGCGAGAGAGAGGAGGGCGAGAGGGAGGGTGGGCGAGAGGGAGGGCGGGTGAGAGAGAGGGAGGGCGGGGCGGGCAAGAGAGAGGGAGGGCGAGAGAGAGGGAGGGAGGGCGAGAGGGAGGGAAGGCGGGCGAGAGGGAGGGCGGGCGAGAGAGAGAGAGGGAGGGTGGGCGAGAGAGAGAGAGAGGGCAGGGGAGAGAGAGGGAGGGCGAGAGAAAGGGAGGGAGGGTGAGAGAAAGGGAGGGAGGGCGGGCGAGAGAAAGGGAGGGCGGGCAAGAGGGAGGGCGAGAGAGAGGGCGGGCAAGAGGGAGGGAGGGCGGGCGAGAGAGTGAGGGCGAGAGAGAGGGAGGGCGAGAGACAGAGAGAGGGGAGAGCAAGAGAGAGGGGAGTGAGAGAGAGGGGGGGCGAGAGAGCGGACAAGAAAGAGACTGTAACTCGCCAAAATCTATTCTAAAGATTGCAGCTAAGCCTGAAATTCCATGTAAGTGTCCGACTGTTACTGTTTTGAAAATACAATAATTAAATTACGAACCTTGTTGGATTAGCCACGGGAAAAAAGACAGCTAGCCATGATTGGCTGAGATAATGAGTGGGCTGGACATGCCAAGAGATTAATTCGGATCGGTCTGCCATGTAGCATGCTTCTGTCTGTAATGAGCTGGTCAGTATGTGTATGTACTCCTTTATATAGCTTTTTGAAAAGATATGATGTAGTAGAACTGCATAAGTGTTGCTCTCCACTTTCTGGAGGACCTAGTTTTGAAATCAGTGGAATTAGAGTGTGATAGCTAAGGAGATAAAAACTCCCGCCGTTTGATAGCAAATACGCAGCGGAGTAGAAAAGAGTACACACAGAAGGCTGGTGTTGTATAAAACAACTGTCTCCGGATTACATCTTTAAACTAAGAGCAAGCATGGTATCCGTGACAGAGGGAGAAGCGTCCATCCATGTGTACGGTAAGAGAGTCTAGCTAGCTACATTCAGATAGACATTTCTAATTTTGTCAGAAAGTCGTTCTCATTTCAAGTTGAAGTTTACTGTTAGCTAGCTAGTTAACGTTGGCTGGCTGGCTGGATAGCTAGCTAACGTTAAGTGTATGATCTGTGTAGTAATATTATTTGTATCTCAGGTCCATTTGCATTGCTTGTTATAGCCTAATGTTATCTAGCTTACATTGAACCTGGTTGGTTAGCTACCTGCAGATTCATGCAGGGTAGTAACGAGTTGGGATGATGCTTCATTGTTTAGCTAGCTAGCTACATGTCTTAGCAAAAGACTCCACTAGGCAAGTAACTATTTCAATAGAATGTTTATGTTGTCACTGCGACAATTTTTGCTAGACGAAGCTGGTAAATTCACTTTGGTTATCTATTCCGATTTCAGAGCACTCGTCTGAGTGTGCCAGAGAGCAGAATAACTGACAAATTTACAAACGCTCAACACCTGTTGAATATGGCCGGTGTCAGTAAACGTTGGCAAAAAAGCGTAATTCAATTTGCCAGCAGCACAGTTGCAGTCAGCAACGCTTTGGTTAACACAAAAACAGCCTAACCAGCTCTGCTAGGGCGGGTAAAATGGTCAGATTGAGCTGTTCTCTCATTTGTGTCTGAAAGAAGCTAGCAAGCTAGCCAACGTTAGCCAGTTAGCTTGACTGCTGCTATTAGGTCAAAATGCTCAGATCAACGCTACTCCTCGGCCAGACCATCAAGTGTGCTCTATGAACGCTCTGAGAGCGAAACACTCGGAATTCACAAAATACAAATCTGACAAACGCTCTGAGTTTACGAACACCCAGAACACACTCTGGCACTCCAGATTAAATTTACGAACACACCCGTAGTATATACCAGACTTTAGGTCTCGAAATCTTTGGTTGCTTAGTACATAGCTTCACATGTGAATCCTTAAAGAGATTGGTGGGGTTAAAGCGTAAGAGGGTGTGAATGATGCTGAATGGGTGTAGAAAAGAGGAACTCTCCAGTAGGTGTACCAAAACACTCAAGGGCCATTTTCTCAAAAGTGAGATTACAGGTTTATCAACTTTCAAAGCAGAATTACTTTTGTTCCTCAATTGTAGTGTATGATATACCATTTTCTAGCTGAGTCTTTACATTTATCCATTGTAAAAAAAACATTGGATATTTTGCCTCAAGACCGAATCGAGACGGTCGGTCACAAATGTGGAAAAAGTCAAGGGGTGTGAATACTTTCAGAATGTACTGTAAATGATGTGTATGTATTATGCAGGTACCTGATCTGAGCCATAAGGGAGACTAAGCATCTACAATATCAGATGGGGGGGGCTGCAATGTAGCCTATTTGAAAATCACCATCATGTTTAGAAATCACCATCACCCACTAATAAAACGTATCATTTTTGCAAGATTAAGTGTATGAGCTAGTCATGTATCAATGTTTACGAATTAGGTATGACATAGCCAATGAATATGTAACACAAGTTTGGATTTCACCCCTCAAAATGAAATGGTTTTGACCGTTTGAAAGAATTATATTTTCTTCTCCCACATTGGCCAACCGTGCGCCTCATAAAAGTGATTCCGCATGATAAATGTATCAAATTTACCCTGTATATCTAAAAATAACAATATTGACTGACTGTTTAAAGCAAAACTACCAAAACTGATGGTGAATCTTAACAATCGAAATAAAATCAATTGTAAACACTGTTCAGCAAGTATAGCCAAATGAGAGTTGTTTCTGGTAGCTTACTTTTATTCCGGTCAAACAATTTTCAACAGCCCATAGATACGAATAACTTAGCAAATTACATACAGTGCCTTCAGAAAGTATTCATACCCCTTGACTTATTCCATATAATATTGTGTTACAGCGTGAATTCAAAATGGATTAAATAGATATTCTTCCTTGCCTATCTACACACAATATCCCATAATGACAAAGTAAAAACAGATTTTTTTAAAAATGTTTGCAAATTGACTGAATATGAAATACAGAAATCTAATTTACGTAAGTATTCACACCTCTGAGTCAATATGTGTTAGAATCCCCCTTGGCAGGGTTTACAGCTGTGTGTAACTAGGCCACTCAGAAACATTAAATGTTGTACAGTGTACAGTATATTTGCCGTTGTATTTTAGATTATTGTCCTGCTGAAAGGTGAATTTGTCTCCCAGTGTCTGTTGGAAAGCAGACTGATGAACCAGGTTTTTCCTCTGGGGCTTTGCCTGTGCTCAGCTCTTTTCCATTTATTTTCATCTTTAAAAAACGAGTCCTTGCCGATGACAAGCATAGCCATAACATGATGCAGCCACTCTGTCATTTAGGTTAGTATTGTGGAGTAACTACAATGTTGTTGATCCACCCTCAGTTTTCTGCCATCACAGCCATTAAACTTTAAGTGTTTTAAAGTCCCCATTGACCTCATGGTGAAATCCCTGAGGGTGTATTGATACACCATCCATAGTGTAATTATAAATTCATCATGCTCAAAGGGATATTAAATGTCTGCTTTTTTTTGTCTTTACCCATCGACCAATAGGTGCTCCTTTTTTTGCGAGGCATTGAAACACCTCCCTTGTCTTTGTAGTTGAATCAGTGTCTGAAATCCCCTGCTCAACTGAAGGACCTTACAGATAATTGTACCTGTGGGGTATAAAGGTAGTCATTCAAAAATCATGTTAAACACTATTATGTTATTATGCATGCAAGCAAATGTTTCATCCTGAACTTATTTAGTCTTGCCATAACAAAAAGGATTGAATAACTTGACTCAAGACATTCCAGCTTTTTATTTTTAATAATGGGGTGTGAATACTTTCTGAAGGCACTTTAGGTTGTGAACTAATGCTGCCTAATATCACACAAACTATTTTAGCATTTGAATGCTGAACGTGTTGCAGAGATGAGCAAGATCAGGAAGAGGCCACCTACCACACATTGGTCTGCAGGCGAAGCTGGCACAGTGCGCAGTTTGACTAGGTTACTAATATTCCCTAGGTTGTTGGGCATGACTGTCAAGACAGTTACATTCTTAGTTTGACCATGAACGAGAGAACACATCAGTTGTACAAAAAAAATCGTATTTTTTGGAAGGTAGAAACAAAGAATTAGGAGCAAAACATTTGTGAATCTGTGTATCGTAACTTTTGAATACATTTTCTGACCAATGCATGCTACATTTGGATCGGTTTGGGGTCCGCGGACCTGAATCGTTAAACCCCTACTATAAACTAGACCCGTGTTTCCAGACCCAAACCCGAGCCAGCTCCCCTTACTATATCCTGTACTACTATCACTTCTGGGCGTCGTTATAAAGCGTCTCAGAGCAGGAGTGCTGATCTAGGATCAGGTGAAGAAGTCCTATGAATACAGGACCAGATTCAAGTAATCAGGGATTCAACGAATGCATGAGGAGGCAGAGACACTTCTGCACCCACATACGGACACACATACACTTACAACAGCCACAGCCACATCTAAAGGGTCCCCCATCATCATACCAATTTCCTAGCTGCAGCTCAACTCAATCCCCTCTCCCACAAGAGCCAGCCACTCGTTTGAGGACCGACTGTGTGTACACACACACATACTTTACTCCACAATCACTCAGTGCCTGCCTGAAAGGAGACTAGCTACACTACAGCACTTTCTCTGAAAATAGGACTGGGTAAAGGAAGGTAATAAGAGAAAACCCTTTAAAATGGTCTTAATGCTACAGAGCAGTCCAGTTACAGTGAATATGGTTATGGTGATCTAATTGTCCTGCACAGATGTGATAAGTAAAAGCGGGAGGCACTGTAGAAGTATTTGTTTGTTTCTGGTACTAAATGCATCTCTGACATCATCATTGAGAGCACCATCATTGAGTGCGAGCGAGATGCCGGCCAAGCAGCAGTGGATCTGACTGACTGATGTCGACAGGATCCATGCGTGGGAAAAAATCCCTGGGGAAGCCAAGCCAGAACAAAAGCCTTATTACAACCTGTGTGTTCTATAACAACCTATGTGTTCTTATTACAACCTATGTGTTCTTATTACAACCTATGTGTTCTATAACAACCTATGTGTTCTTATTACAACCTATGTGTTCTTATTACAACCTATGTGTTCTTATTACAACCTATGTGATCTTATTACAACCTATGTGTTCTATTATTACAACCTATGTGTTCTATTATTACAACCTATGTGTTCTATTATTACAACCTGTGTTCTTATTACAACCTGTGTTCTTATTACAACCTGTGTTCTATTATTACAACCTGTGTTCTATTATTACAACCTGTGTTCTTATTACAACATGTGTGTTCTTATTACAACCTATGTGTTCTTATTACAACCTATGTGTTCTTATTAGAACCTGTGTTCTTATTACAACCTGTGTTATTATTACAACCTATGTGTTCTATAACAACCTGTGTTCTTATTACAACCTATGTGTTCTATTATTACAACCTATGTGTTCTTATTACAACCTATGTGTTCTATTATTACAACCTATGTGTTCTATAACAACCTGTGTGTTCTTATTACAACCTATGTGTTCTATAACAACCTGTGTGTTCTTATTACAACCTATGCGTTCTTATTACAACCTGTGTTCTTATTACAACCTATGTGTTCTATTATTACAACCTGTGTTCTTATTACAACCTGTGTTCCATTATTACAACCTGTGTTCTTATTACAACCTGTGTTCCATTATTACAACCTGTGTTCTTATTACAACCTGTGTTATTATTACAACCTATGTGTTCTATAACAACCTGTGTTCTTATTACAACCTATGTGTTCTATTATTCCAACCTATGTGTTCTTATTACAACCTGTGTTCTTATAACAACCTGTGTTCCATTATTACAACCTATGTGTTATATTATTACAACCTGTGTTCTTATTACAACCTGTGTGTTCTTATTACAACCTATGTGTTCTTATTACAACCTATGTGTTCTTATTACAACCTGTGTTCTTATTACAACCTGTGTTCTTATTACAACCTATGTGTTCTTATTACAACCTGTGTTATTATTACAACCTGGGGAATTTGTTCTATAACCTGTTAATTAATATTCATTGCCACTGTGATATATAGGCCTAAGGTTAGAGACAATAAGACATAGCGGCATAATAAATTCAACCACACCTTTGTTCCATCATAAAGCTGTCCACAAAGCATATTGCATGTAACAAGTAGACTGAAAAGATTTGGCATGGGTCCTCAGATCCTCAAAAGTTTCTACAGCTGCACCATTGAGGGCATCACCGCCTGGTATGGCAACTGCTCGGCCTCCGACCGCAAGGCACTACAGAGGGTAGTGCGTAAGGCCCAGAACATCACTGGGGCGAAGGACCTCTGTATCAGGCAGCGTCAGAGGAAGGCCCTAAAACTCCAGCCACCCTAGTCATAGACTGTTCTCTCTGCTACCACATGGCAAGCGGTACCGGAGCACCAAGTCGAGGTCCAAAAAACTTCTTAACAGCTTCAACCCCCGAGCCATAATACTCCTGAACAGCTAATCAAAGGGCTACCCTTGACCCCTCTTTTACACTGCTGCTACTCTGTTTATAATCTATGCAGTCACTTTAACTCTACCTACATGTACATATTACCTTAATTACCTCAACTAACCGGTTCCCTCGCACATAGACTCTGTACCGGTACCCCCTGTATATAGCCTCGCTTGTTATTTTACTGCTGTTAAATTATTTATTACTTTTATTTTTCACTTAACTTGTTTTTTTCTTAACTTCTTAAAGCATGGTTGGTTCAGGGCTAAGTATTTGGCGCATGTGACAAATACAATTTGGAATACCTGGAATTCTATCCATGAGCACACTTCCCCAGAATGCCAGTGACCATCAAAGGTGAGCATTTGCCCACTGAAGTCTGTTACTGCAGTCAGGTTAAGACCCTGGTGACGATGACGAGCAAACCCACAGTTTCATCAGCTGTCCGGGTGGCTGGTCTCAGACGATCCTGCAGGTGAAGCCAGATGTGGAGGTCCTGGGCTGGCGTGGTGACACGTGGTCTGCGTTTGTGAGGCCGGTTGGACGTACTGACAAATTCTCTAAAACAACGTTGGAGGCAGCTTATGGTAGAGAAATAAACATTCAATTATCTGGCAACAGCTCTAGTGTGCATTCCTGTAGTCAGAATGCCAATTCAACACTCCACCAAAATTGAGACATCTGTAGCATTGTGTTGTGTGACAAAACTGCACATTTTTGGGGTGGCCTTTTGTCCCCAGCACAAGGTGCACATGTGTAATGATCCTGCCATTTAATCAGCTTCTTGATATTCCACACCGGTCAGGAGGACTAATTATATTGGCAAAGTAGAAATTCTCACTGACGGGGATGTAAACAAATTCGTGCACAACATTTGAGAGAAGCTTTTTGTGCATTGGAACATTTCTGGGGTCTTTAATTTCAGCTCATGAAACATGGGACCAACACTTTACATGTTGCACTTATTTTTGTTCAGTGTGAGATATATATATATATATATATATTTTCTCATTCAAAGAGCACACATCAGATGTTTGTTTAACACAACTTTTATTCTATTGTAATCAAAATCTAAGCTTATCTATCATTCTGTTTGTATTGGGAAACCAAATGGATTACACCTGCCTGCCAAACATTCAATTGAGCTGTAGTAAAAGAACAATATTAGAAAGTAGATGTCAGGGTCCGTGGATCAATAGCAGATTCTCCCTCTCATAGCTATGCATTGCTGAAGGGTAACAAGGAAAAGACTATGGCCTCATCCAGAAGCAGCCCTATTAACCATAAGGATTTCACCTCGATTATTAAAGGATTGAATAGGTATGTGCAACATGGTGGTAGTTCCACATTTCCCTCTGGTAGGCTAGTTGGAATTTCTGGAGAAGCCTGAAATGAAGGAGGGGAAGGAAGAATCTGAGAATCTGGGTCTCTTCCTGTCCCGCACTCCTTTGATAAGTCTATTCTTAATTCCCAAGTAAAGGGTCTAGGCTGAATGAGGGATTGGGAAGAGGAGGAGAGAAGACCATGCTGTGTGTGTGGGTGCTATAGCTGCAAGGGCTGACTCACCCTGAGTGAGTGACCCAACCACGACACCAGCTCAGCAGGCAGCTAGCTGACTGAATACACCACACCGCACACCTGCTGTCTCTGCTTATACACAACACAGCAGGAGCCCCAACCAGGGCCTCTGCTGTGTTGGCATGGGACTGTGTGTGTGTGTGTGGGTGTGGAAGAAAGTTTTACAGAACAAAACTGAGCACGACCGAGCTACAGCAGATGTAGGTGGGCAGACAGGCAGAGGCATGGTGAGCTGTTATGTAGAGATGACTGGTTTTCAACCTATCGACTGTTCAGACAGTGACTCATGAAGACATTCACAGGTAACAATAAAAAGAACAGATGAGGGCATCGTAACCTTCTGCCGTTACGATCGCCCACTCCGTGAATACTGTACGACAGGTTCCACTGTACTTACAGTGGGGCAAAAAAGTATTTAGTCAGCCACCAATTGTGCAAGTTCTCCCACATAAAAAGATGAGAGGCCTGTAATTTTCATCATAGGTACACTTCAACTATGAAGAAAATCACATTTGTAGGATTTTTAATGAATTTATTTGCAAATAATGGTGGAAAATAAATATTTGGTCAATAACAAAAGTTTCTCAATACTTTGTTATATACCCTTTGATGGCAAATGAGAGGTCAAACGTTTTCTGTTAGTCTTCACAAGGTTTTCACAAACTGTTGCTGGTATTTTGGCCCATTCCTCAATGCAGATCTCCTCTAGGGCAGTGAGGTTTTGGGGCTGTTGCTGGGCAACATGGACTTTCAACTCCCTCCAAAGATGTTCTATGGGGTTGAGATCTGAAGACTGGCTAGGCCACTCCAGGACCTTGAAATGCTTCTTACGAAGCCACTCCTTCGTTTCCCGAGCGGTGTGTTTGGGATCATTGTCATGCTGAAAGACCCAGCCACGTTTCATCTTCAATGCCCGTGCTGATGGAAGGAGGTTTTCACTCAAAAACTCACGATACATGGCCCCATTCATTCTTTCCTTTACACGGATCAGTCGTCCTGGTCCCTTTGCAGAAAAACAGCCCCAAAGCATGATGTTTCCACCCAAATACTTATTTTCCACCATATTTTGCAAATAAATTCATAAAAAAATCCTACAATGTGATTTTCTGGATTTCTCATTTTGTCTGTCATAGTAGAAGTGTACCTATGATGAAAATTACAGGCCTCTCTCATCTTTTTAAGTGGGAGAACTTGCACAATTGGTGGCTGACTAAATACTTTTTTGCCCCACTGTATATGACAGTGACACATATTACTTCTTAACTGTATACTAAATTGCGTGTCTTACGTGCCCCCGGAAGCACAATGAATTTCCCCGCCAGGACAATATAGTTGGATGGAACGGAGTGAATTACGTAAGGTCTCTTGGCGTGACCCAAATCAACGTGACTGAGCATTGATGTTTTCAATGGTGACAATTTGGCCGTTCCTTTCTTTTTCCCAAGCTTGCTTCCCATCTCATAGCTATGCATTGTTGAAGGGCAACAGGTGGAGATTATGGCCTCATCCAGAAGCAGCCTTTCACCTAGATCTTAAAATATTGAACAGGTATGAGCAATACTGTTTCAATTTAACTAGGCAAGTCAGTTAAAAATGTGTTCTTGTGCTAGTTCCACATTTACCTCTGATAGGCTAGTTGGAATTTCTGCCATATTGCTTATACCCAATAACCAATCCAATCCGTTCTGATGTAAATGTGTCTATGGGCTAGTGGGTAAATTCTAGGGTCGGGGGAAGGGGTTGAAAGTTATTCAGTCAGGGAGACCCCTTCGGGAAAGCCCGAAGTAGAGGAAGGGAAGAAAGAGGAGGAGAAGAGAATCTACATCTCCCTGTCCCCTCCTTCCTATATCAGTCTATTCTTAATCCCCAAGCAAAGCGTCTAGGCTGAGCGCTGAACAAGGGGTCGGGAGGAAGAGGAGAAAAGACAGCGCTGTGTGTATGTGTGTGCTAAACCTGCCAGGGTTGGCTCACCCTGAGTGAACCGCCTGCTGTCAGCCTGTGACAGCAGCTCAGCAGGCAGCAAGCTCACTAAATACAACACACTACACACCTGCTGTCTCTGCTTATACACAACACAGCAGGAGCCTCAACCAGAGCCTCTGCTGTGCTGACATGGGACAGTGTGTGTGTGTGTGTTAGAAAAAATGGTTTACAACAGAACAAAACTGAGCACGACCGAGCTCCTGAAGACATTGGTGGGCAGACAGGCAGAGGCATTTTTAATTCATTTCTTTTGTTTTCATTTTAACCTTTAAGTAGGCACTTTCGGTTACTGGCCCAACACTCTAACCACTAGGCTACCTGCCGCCCCCAGGCATGGTGGGCTGTTATGTAGAGATGACTGGTTTTCAACCTACAGACTGTTTAGACAGTGACTCATTTAAAAAAAAAAAATCACCTTTATTTAACCAGGTAGGCCAGTTGAGACCACGTTTTCATTCACAACTGCGACCTGGCCAAGATAAAGCAAAGCAGTGCGACAAAAACAACAGAGTTACACAAACAAAACGTACAGTCAATAACTAAATAAAAATATTAAAATCTATGTACAGTGTGTGCAAATGTAGAAGAGTATGGAGGTAAAGGCAATAAATAGGCCATAGAGGTGAAATAATTACAATTTAGCATTAACACTGGAGTGATAGATGTGCAGATGATGATGTGCAAGTAGAGATACTGGGGTGCAAAAGAGGAAGAGGGTAAGTAATAATATGGGGATGAGGTAGTTGGGTGTGCTACTTACAGATTGACTGTGTACAGGTACAGCGATCGGTAAGCTGCTCTGACAGCTGATGCTTAAAGTTATAGAGGGAGATTTAAGACTCCAGCTTCAGAGATTTTTGCAATTCGTTCCAGTCATTGGCAGCAGAACAAATGGAAGGAAAGGAGGCCAAAGGAAGTGTTGGCTTTGGGGATGACCAGTGAAATATACCTGCTGGAGAGCGTGCTACAGGTGGGTGTTGCTATGGTGACCAGTGAGCTGAGATAAGGCAGGGCTTTACCTAGCAAAGATTTATAGATGACTTGGAGCCAGTGGGTTTGGCGACGAATATGTAGCGAGGGCCAGCCAACGAGACCATACAGGTCGCAGTGGTGGGTAGTATATGGGGCTTTGGTGATAAAACGGATGGCACTGTGATAGCAAATTGGATGTAGAGTGTTGGGGGCTATGTTGTAAATGACATCGCCGAAGTCAAGGATCGGTAGGATAGTCAGTTTTACAAGGGTATGTTTGCAGCATGAGTGAAGGAGGCTTTGGTGTGAAATAGGAAGCCGATTCTAGATTTAATTTTGGATTGGAGATGCTTAATGTGAGTCTGGAAGGAGAGTTTACAGTCTAACCAGACACCTGGGTATTTGTAGTTGTCCACATATTCTAAGTCAGAACCGTCCAGAGTAGGCCTGACAACAGGCCCTCCGATTTGACACACTGAACTCTATCAGTGAACCAGGCGAGGCAGTCATTTGAGAAACCAAGGCTATTGAGTCTGCCGATAATAATGTGGTGATTGACAGAGTAGAAAGCCTTGGTCAGGTCCATGAAGACGGCTGCACAGTACTATTTTTTATTGATGGCGGTTATGATATCGTTTTGGACCTTAAGCATGGCTGAGGTGCACCCATGACCAGCTCGGAAACCAGATTGCATAGTGGAGAAGGTACGGTGGGATTTGAAATGGTCGGTGATCTGTTTGTTAACTTGGCTTTAGAAGACTTTAGAGAGGCAGGGCAGGATGGATATAGGTCTAACAGTTTGGGTCTAGAGTGTCACCCCCTTTGAAGAGGGGGATCACCGCGGCAGCTTTCCAATCTTTAGGGATCTCCGACGATATGAAAGAGGTTGAACAGGCTAGCAATTGGGTTCGCAACAATTTTGGGGGATAATTTTAAAGAGGGTCCAGATCGACTAGCCCAGTTGATTTGTAGGGATCCAGATTTTGCAGCTCTTTCAGATCAGGGGGTGGGAGCCAGGTGGAAAGCATGGCCAGCCGTAGAAAAATGCTTATTGAAATTCTCGATTATCGTAGATTCATCGGTGGTGACAGAGTTTCCTAGCTTCAGTGCAGTGGGCAGCTGGGAGGTGGTATTATTCTCCATAGACGTCAGTGTTCCAAAACCTTTTGGAATCAGCGCTACAAAGATGCACATTACTGTTTGAAAAAGCTAGCCTTAGCTATCCTAACGGACTATGAATATTGGTCCCTAAACTCATGACACTCACAGGTAACAATAAAAGAAGAGATGAGGGCATTGAAACCTTCTGCCGTTACGATCTTGAATACAACGGGAGCCTGCAAGGAAATATAGTTGAATGGAATGGAGTGAATTACATAAGGTCTCTTGGTGTGACCCAAGTCAGGGGTTACAAATCACACTAAAGCCATGGGTTCAAATCAAGAGGCTGATGGGAACATTGAGCTCCTCTCCTCCCTGATGGTAATGAGAGGCACAGCCTGTACCTCAGGAGGACAGGGTCGAACATGGATCCATATGGGTTTAGGGGGGAGGCCATTAGAGGACATTAAGGGCTTTCACGCTGCATGTTCTTTCTTAGCCGTGGGCTAAGCCAAAAAGTGTGCAGACAGAATGTGACTTAGCCTAAGAGATGTAGCATATTGAGAATGATCTTAGACTCTCAACAACAAATAGGATATGCCGTAATGAAGGAAGTGCTGTGTGTTATCACGCCAAATAGCCAGGAAGTAAACTGAGATTCCAATTCCACTTATTTCCTGAATTGACTGAATCAAAATGGAATTGGCCCCAATCCTGATCCCCATATTGTCCAAGTTTACACAGTTGAATGGTTAGCTTCAGTAAACTGGCAATGCTGGTCTACCTTTCCAGCTTGACACCGTTCTCCGCGGGCTGGCCATAAACAGCCCCCGAGAATTCCCTTCTCCGACACAGGCTTCCTACAATACCCGATCAAATGACATTCTCCCCAAAAGAAGGAGTGCTGATGCATGCGTTGCTACTTACATTGGAGGAATTAAATAGAAAAAAAACATCTGAAGGTCAAAGGACTTAGTCTCGTTTCCTATAATACACAGCTTATCAATTCAACCTCTATCAAACATGTTGACAGGTTCTCACTTCACGTTCAAAACACAACAAAAAACGAGTTAGCCGAACCAAATCAAGCTTTATTTATACAGCACATTTCAGACATGAAATGCAACGCAATGTGCTTTACAGTAAAAAAATGTCAATAAAAGCTGAAATATTTAATACACAAAAATATGAAAACAAAAAGAACGGCAGGTTATTCCAGAAGCTGAGGGCATAATAACTAATAGCTGCCTCTCCCTGCCTCTTGGTCCTAGACGTTGGGAAAGTTAAAAGGCCAGAGGACCTGAGGGACCTACTGGGTACATACCTTAAAAACATGTCTGACATGTGTTGGGGTGCACAATCGTGGATTGATTTAAAAACCAATACAATAATCTTAAAATGAATTCTAAAACCAGTGAAATATGTGTTCTCTCCGCCTGGCCTCGGTCAGTACCCGTGCTGCAGCATTCTGTATGTTTTGCAGTTGCCCAAAGTCTTTCTTGGGTAGACCAGACAGGAGAGCATTACAGTAGTCAAGCCTGCATGTAATAAAAGCACGGATGAGTCTCTCTGTATCAGCCGGAGAGAGAAACGGACGCACTGTGGAAATGTTCCTCAGGTGGTAAAAAGCTACTTTGATCACATTCCGAATGTGTGAATCAAAATTTAGTTCAGAATCTCAAATAACACCTAGATTTTATACCTGGTGTTTTATCTTTGCCTGTGAATTCAAAAGTGTGGCTAGATTATCACTCTGTGCTTTGGCTCCAACAACAAGTAACACCTACAGTATGCATGTAACACCCAGGCCATTGATGACAATCTTGTAGAGGGAGGGAATCTTTTTGAAGAACTGTCTTCCAGTCTTCCATTTGGGGAATATGCCCTTCAAAGTGAGCACTAACATGCTCCCTGTGTGCATCATAATAACGCAGCCACGGCAGAGCGGGCTTAAGTCGAGCGGCACTAACTGTAGGGCAGAAATAAACTCTGCTAGAATGTGTCTGCACTGAAAAAAAAAGTGTAGTAGTTCAAGCATGAGAGAATACGTTGCGAGAATAACAGAACTGTGAGCTGGACTTTTGTCCCAAGTACAACAAACAGTACTAACGGGATGAAACCCGTCCCCATATCTGTGTGTCTGTTTCGTTTCACAGTTCAATGGTCAATCTAGCTTTAATAAAAGCATCTCTTGGAGTGCCCCAGTAGCTATACATTCGAGATGTCCACGATGAGTATGACGTGTCCCCTCTAATGCTCAGGAAGCTCCGATTCAAACTACCATTAGACAGCTCTGCAAGCATGTCAAAACACGTTTGTTGCTCAATTATGGAGTTTCGCTGAGCAACTATCTTAATTTACTCCGGTTATGGCCAACGCTTACATCCAAAAGAGGTCTAAATAAAACTGTTTACAAGCAACCAAATAACAGCCTTTTCAGCACCTCTAATGTTTTGAGCTGTTGTAAACCTCTGACCTGTGAGACCGTAATGAGTGATTTACATTGAGAAGCAAAATATATATATCTTTTTTTGAGTTGCTTGCACATTTTTATTGACATTTTTTTAAAAGTATATAACGGACGTAAATGAAGATTGTTGCTCAGCAGAACTTCATAATTAGTGAGTAAAGTATTTTGACATAACACTTGCAAAAGCTGTCCAATGGGAGTTTGAAATGTGGGCTTCCTGGGCGTCAGACAGGAGACGCATCATACTCATCTTCGACATCCTAAACACACAGATTCTGGGGAACTGAACACCAGATATCTGAAGTGATAATGAAAATGGTACATACGCCCAGAGCGATCTTAAAATCGCCAGGTAACTTAGACGATAGATGAAGTGATAGCAGTGCTTTCATGACTGCTGATGAATAGGATAACATTACATGCATTGATTGACATTAATGGTTGACTTATTGCCTGGGGAAAGTGACCTGCGCACTGAGCAGTCTCACAAGTTGTGCCTGTTCTAAAGTTGCCCTATGTGGGGCAGGTCATCATTTTTTACTGACAAACAAAATGCAAATAATTCCAGTCGTCTGCTCCAGACATGGCACCAGGATAAAGTGACTAAGGGGGCAGTGGAAAGGGGACAAACATTTTCAGGGTGCTTACATTCAAAAAATTTTTTTTTTTTTTTTTTTTACCTTTATTTAACTAGGCAAGTCAGTTAAGAACAAATTCTTATTTTCAATGACGGCCTAGGAACAGTGAATGACATTGGATTCTGCTTAAATCAAGCTATACCACAATAAACATAAAAGTTCAAATGCCGAGACTCAGAGATCAGAGTGCTTTAGAAGTGACAGGTGGGAGTGAAATCTGTAGCCCATATCCACTGCGCTGTATCAGCATAAAACAGGGTCCTTCTAGCAGTCGTAAGAAGAAAGATTCAGCAGGAGGCAAATGAGTGTTGGATTGATTTACACAGAGCTGGTGTTTAAATATCACCATCATATTTGAAAGTATGTTTTATACCCCTTCAAATTAGTGGATTTGGCCATTTCAGCCACACCCGTTACTGACAAGGGTATAAAAATCGAGCACACGGCCATGCAATCCCCACAGACAAACATTGGCAGTAGAATGGCCTTATTGAAAAGCTCAGTGACTTTCAAGGTGGCACAGTCATAGGATGCCACCTTTCCAACAAGTCAGTTCCTCCAAATTTCTGCCCTGCTCCAGCTGCCCCAGTCAACTGTAAGAGCTGTTATTGTGAAAGAGAAACATCTAGGAGCAACAACGGCTCAGCTGTGAAGTGGTAGGCCACAGAACAGGACAGCTGAAGCACGTAGTCCCCTGTGCACAAAGCGAGGTCTATATAGAAATGAATGGTTTGTCGAGAGATTGGTGTGGAAGAACTTCACTGGCCTGCACAGAGCACTGACCTCAACCCTATTGAACACCTTTGGGATAAATTGGCACGCCGACTGCGAGCCAGGCCTAATCTCCCAACATCATTGCCCGACCTCACTAATGATCTTGTGGCTGAATGGAAGCAAGTTCCTGCAGCAATGTTCCAACATCTAGTGGAAAGCCTTCCCAGAAGAGTGGAGGCTGTTATGGCAGCAAGGGGGTGGGGGACCAACTCCATATTAATGCCCATGATTTTGGAATGAGATGTTCAACGAGCATGACTTTTGGTCATGTAGTGTGCATGCATACTCACACACACACACACAGGTCTGATTTAAGAATGTCAGCATTCAAAAGAAAAAGCCTTTCATTAGGCAAAACCTGTCTTAACCAATAAGCTACAGATACAACCTCACTTTGAGTTACCCAAAGGTGAACTAACTAGAACGTCCCCAAACACTTAAATACATTTGGCAACACCTAGTCTTGGCACGCAGGCCAGGTATATGTATGCATGCTACAGTGTGTGCAGTCACACAACATTAAACATGGAGAAACCAGACACACACTCTCCAAACAAAGACTACGAAGAAATTGACAGTAAACTGGTAAAAGCAATTAAATTAACCAAAAGTTCTTCACAATTGTTGTGCGGTTTTGGAGTTGGAAAAGTGGAGAGAGACGTGCCTATAGCGCATCTTCGCCACACAACCATACCCTTATTCTGATCAACATTTTAAAAACTGTTTGAGACAACTTCCTCACACATGAGCAGTAACCTCATACATTGTCAGGACGTATCAGTGGTCATTTTCCCTTCAACTGAAATCATTACGGTTAAGTATTTCTAACCACCCCATTAAAAACTCACACTACCCAAACAGACAGCAAGGCAGAATGACACATTCCAAATGAGCACTGGGTACATCATACATATTGACTAGAGGTCGGCCGATTAATCGGAAGTTTTCATAACAATCGGAAATGAGGATATGTTTGGGCGTTGATTTTGCAGATTTTATTTTTATACCTTTATTTAACTAGGTAAGTCAGTTAAGAACACATTCTTATTTTAAATGACGGCCTAGGAACGGTGGGTTAACTGCCTTGTTCAGGGGCAGGACGACAGATGTTTACCTTGTCAGCTCTGGGATTCAATCTTGCAAGTTAACCCAAGTTAACTTGTCCAACGCTAACCACCTGCCTCTCATTGCACTCCACGAGGAGACTGCCTGTTACGCAAATGCAGTAGAAGCCAAGGTAAGTTGCTAGCTAGCATTAAACTTATCTTATAAAAAACAATCATAATCACTAGTTAACTACACATGGTTGATGATATTACTAGTTTATCTAGCGTGTCCTGCGTTGCATATAATAGATGCAACGCTGGGGGATGATTTAACAAAAGCACAATATTTAAACTTAGGGTTGCCACCCGTTAGATAAAATACTGAACGGTTCTGTATTTCACTGAAATAATAAACGTCTTGTTTTTTAAATGATCGTTTCTGGATTCGACCATATTAATGACCAAAGGCTCGTATTTCTGTGTTACACGTTAGAATTAAGTCTATGATTTGATAGAGAAGTCTGACTGAGCGATGGTAGGCAGCAGCAGGCTCGTAAGCATTCATTCAAACAGCACTTTCGTGCGTTTTGCCAGCAGCTCTTCGCAAGCACAGCGCTGTTTATGACTTCAAGCCTATCAGCCTAATGGCTGGTGTAACCGATGTGAAATGGCTAGCTAGTTAGCGGGGTGAGCACTAATAGTGTTTCAAAGGTCACTCGCTCTGAGACTTGGAGTAGTTATTCCCCTTGCTCTGCAAGGGCCGTGGCTTTTGTGGAGCGATGGGTAACACTGCTTCGAGTGTGGCTGTTGTCGATGTGTTCCTGGTTCGAGCCCAGGTAGGGGTGAGGAGAGGGACGGAAGCTACACTTACAATGGCAATACTATAGTGCCTATAAGAACAGCCAATGGTCAAAGGTATATGAAATACAAATGGTAGAGGGGGAAATAGTCCGATAAATACTATACTAACTACAAACTAAAACCTCTTACCTTGGAATATTGAAGTCTCATGTTAAAAGGAACCACCAACTTTCATATGTTCTAAGCAAGGAACTGAAACGTTAGCTTTTTTACATGGCACATATTGCTCCACCACTTTGTTTTTGCATTATTTAAACCAAATTGAACATTTTATTTTTGAACATTTATTTAAGGCGAAATTGATTTTTATTGATGTATTAAATTAAAATAAGTGTTCATTCAGTATTGTTGTAATTGTCATAATTACAAATAAATTAAAATTGTCCGATTAATTGGTATCAGCTTTTTTTGATCCTCCAATAAATCGGTATCGGCGTTGAAAAATCATAATCGGTCGACCTCAAATATTGACCAACATGGTATGTTAATTTGGTGAATATAGATTAGTGGAGCAAATAAAGTAACATCATAGCAGTTTCCCCAAGGCAGATGAAGATTTTGCCCAGGCCCTAAACACTGTCCACTAACCTTTTGGCGATGCGGGAGTATAAACTTCCCTGCATGGGCCTTTGTTGAAGCAGGTAAGGGAGGATTCTCTGCATAAATGACGCACAGTGCATGGGCCTTTGTTGAAGCAGGTAAGGGAGGATTCTCTGCATAAATGACGCACAGTGCATGGGCCTTTGTTGAAGCAGGTAAGGGAGCATTCTCTGCATAAATGACGCACAGTGCATGAGCCTTTGTTGAAGCAAGTAAGGGAGCATTCTCTGCATAAATGACGCACAGTGCATGGGCCTTTGTTGAAGCAGGTAAGGGAGCATTCTCTGCATAAATGACGCACAGTGGACACGGGCCTTTGTTGAAGCAGGTAAGGGAGCATTCTCTGCATAAATGACACACAGTGGACACGGGCCTTTGTTGAAGCAGGTAAGGGAGCATTCTCTGCATAAATGACGCACAGTGGACACGGGTTGTCTCCAGACCCCCCCCCCCACCCACCCAGCAGTGACAACTTCCATGCAACACCCATTTTGCGGTACAGTTATTTTCTCTCCAAGCCCGGGGAAAGGGTCACAGCACACCGCTCGGGCATAATCAATTCAGCATCAGTCAGTAACCAGGCTTCCATCCAATTGGCCACAGATTTTTTTATGCGAATATTCAAATCTCCATAAATCAGTGTGATGACGTAGTGCACAAAATGCACTTTTTTCTTACGTTTTTACGTAACAAATAAGTTCAGTATTTCCATCACATTTTCAACTCTACTGATAGTTGGTCACAAAAACTGTTGCGTTAAAATACTGACCAGCTCAATTCAGTCTTATGTAGCAACATTTTTTAATATATTTTTTTTTACATTGGATAAAAGTATAGCATACACTACAGTTGAGGAACAATGGGAAAATAATTATTTAAAAGTTGATACAGATAGATTTTTTTTCGAGCCAACCTGTCAATCATTTGACCTTTTATTATATAGGGACAAACTAAAACTGAGGGGGCACAGGTTTGAACTGAGGGTGCTAAGCCCCCTCTTGAAGCCAGGTACAGTCTGTGTAGGTGAATTTATCCACTTAAAATTTTCGGGACAAGTTATCATAATCTTCTGGCAACCAAAAAAACTAACCCTGACTTTCCCAATGGGCAAGTGCCTTTTCGTGCACAGGAGGCTTAGGGGAGAACAGCTCATAGTAATTGCCGCAACGGGACCAATGGAATGGCATCAAACACCTGGAGACCATGCGTGTGATGTATTTGATACAATTCTACTCATCAAACCCGTTCTCCCCAATTAAGGTCCCACTAACCTCCTGTGCTTTTGTGTTATCATAAATGAAATACGGCATAGACATGATCATAAATCAGCACCAGGACAAGATTAGAATCTTCTGCATATATTCAATGTTATTGTTATTAACGTTGTTTCTGCTTATAGACTCAATTTGATGTACATGAATAAAGAAAACCTCAAGAGAATCTATTCTGTAATCCAGGTGCATTGAGATGAGGCACCACCTTGGGCAAGCGCCATAACCTACCAGAACTAATCTCGGACCAAAATAACCTTCCATTCTATGAGAGATCAATTTAGATGTCGTATTATATACGGTCGTGTCCGATTATCCGTCAAACACCTGCCACCATAGAATATACCAATCATTTACCGTTTTCGCACGTGCGTCGAATAGTTGCATCCAGAAAGTAACTTTAGATTTCATAAACATTTGTAGGAAATCATAAAAGCATAATTAACATTTGTAAAACATATAATAATTAAAAAAAAATAATCGCAGGTAGGCTGGCTATTGGTTATCACAAGCCATATTGTGTATACATCGTTGACAACAGTGGAAATCCGACTGGTTCATCTAATGTGCAACAGAACACGAGGACAATTGCATTTCCGCTACGGTTACATTGTATCACTGCATTGTCTGTCAAGTAAACGGAGTCGACGACAAAAGTGTAACACCCTATGGTTCTAGAACGGAGTAGGATAAACCACGTGACTCACGTTCCAAGGACTTCTTTGAACTCGAATACATGCTTGATATCGTCGACATTCTTCTTCCAAGATCCATCCCCGCCCGACTCTCCGTTCTCCCTCGCCATGTCGCCGCCAGGGAAGACCGAAGTGATTAGACACCGTTTTTCACCTCCTTGTGCTGACTCAGTGAGGAGATACGGCCCCCCCGTCTAGTGCCGACTGAAATCGGACTGATATCACAGAGTTTCTTCCTGAGTGTCGCCCAATTCCACCTTGCATCGCTCAGCCAATCCGTACAACCCGCTGCGCCGCCAATGCAAAAGGTCTCCCACCAATCACACGTAGCAGCCTACCTGCAGGTTATCAGAATAGTCTAATCTCTTTGACGTAATTGAACGGGAGCTTCCTCGTTATCCCGTCTCTTTTTGGTTTAGAACAATTAATTCTACCTCTTCAGATTCTGTTTAGGCTATGCTACTTGATCGAAAGATGACTCCGGTTGGTGTGTGTGTGTGTGTCTGAACTGAACCGCTATTCTAGTGAGTCACGTTGCCTGCTGGCCGCCCCCTTTGTTGTTACCAATAACGGGGAGTGGGAGGCTGCTGTCCTCTATTGTCCATGTAGCCGGCAGAGTGCGTGGGGATGAGGGGTAGGCTACGAGTGAACGATTGGTGTTCGCATTGCACCAAATCCATCACCCACTGACTTGCCAAGTTAAATAAAATAAATAAAACATTAAACAAATTGTAGTATGTAATGGCTATAGTTGACATGCAAGTGGGCTTTTCCATGAATACAACTATGGTGACAGTAAACTAACTCCTAACAACAACATGATTGCTCTGATCCCCCAGCATTGCCTTATGATGCCCTTATAGGCCTGTTCCAACCTACATGGCCTCAGCCAAGCCAAAAGGTGTGTAGCAGTTTTCTGCATGTACAGTATATATCCATGTGCCTGGTCTATGTTTTCACATTCAGTAGTCATCCTTCTCTACTATACCATTATGACAGATACTTTTTATTTCCCCAAAGCAAAAGGGACATCGCCATTGCTGTTAGCTGAGATTGTTACATAGAAAACCAATTAAATCTGTTAAAGTGTCAGAGATTCTGAAGGAAGTGCAATTGGTCTTCTTGTCATTACAATGTGTTAATGAGATGGTGGAGCATCAACGGTCTGTCTCCCTGGACAGACTGGTTAATCTCGGAGCGGAGCACTGAAGATAACAAATCAATCCTAATGTAGCATCCTTAAGCTTTAGGCCTGACACACCATCCTGACCACTGCACACATTTTAATAGCCAAACAGAGAGATCAGGATGGCCGAACAAGTCTACCATGTCCCTGTCCAAAACACTACCTCTAGCCCCTAAACCAGGATTTTGCGTATGCACAAAAAGCTTATTTCTCTCAAAATGTGTGCACAAATGTATTTAGATCCCTGTTCGTGAGCATTTCTCCTTTGCTAAGATAATCCATTCACCTTACATTTGTGGCACATCAAGAAGCTGATTAAACAGCATGATCAGGTGTACCTTGTGCTGGGGACAAAGGCTAAGCTAAAATGTGCAGTTTTGTCATCACACAATGCCACATATGTCTTAAGTTGAGGGAGTGTGCAATTGGCATGCTGACTGCAGGAATGTCCAGCAGAGCTGTTGCCAGAAAATGTCATGTTAATTTCTAGGGATGCACGATAACGGAATAGGCTGACATTAGCTAAAAATGGCAACATCGGCTCTATGTGTAGTTTAACGCCGACGTGCAAAACCGATGTCAAGGCTGACGTGCATACCTGTATAACGTAGGTAGATGACGTACTGACGGCACGAAAAAAAACCAGCGCTGCACGTGCGAAACAGAGCATTCCTACCCTTGCCCACAATGTCTGCTGAGTGGATATATTTAAGTTTCAAAAGGAAGATAACAAAAAGGCCATATGCAAAGTTATTCTGCTAATTATTTCCCGAGGGGAGAAAGTGAAATCTTTCAATACCATAAATCTAATTACTCATTTGAAAGTGCATCACCCCCAGACGTTCAGCGACTACTTAGAACAAAAGCAGAAGAAAACTAAGCGCTCACATCCAACAACTAAACAAGTTGAAGTCCAGCAGTCACTTGAAAGAAAAATACCATTTCTGCGAGACACCTCAAAAAGGCGAAATCCATTAACGTCAAGATAATGGAATTCATTGCCTTTGACAATCAACTGTTCTCGGTCGTGGATGATGTTGGCTTTCGCTGACTGGTCGAGTATCTCAAGCCCCGGGAACACACTACCAAGTAGGCTCTATTTTTCAGATGTTACCCTACAGGAGTTACACAGTATAGTTGAAACGCACATCCTTGAGCTACTTGCTATGGGAGTCACTGCTATAAGCTTCACGACTGACATTTGGACCAGCGATGTCAGCCCCATGAGCATGCAGAGTCTGACAGCACATTTCGTACTGAGGAACGCTGTATTGCATGCTCAAGAATGTGCTGGTTCTCATACCGATGCTGCCATTTCAGTGGCATTGGAGAACATGTTTGAAACTAGGAAAATCTCCAAGAACAAAGTACACACGGGCTACGTGATAATGCACGTAACATGACAAAGGCTTTGGAAGAATGCGGAGTCGCCAATTTGCCATACATGGCACACTCTGCAAATGAAGGTGTTTTGGCTCAACGCAGCATATCTGACACAGTGGCAACAGGTAGGAAGACAGCGGGTCATTTTAAACACTCACCGCTAGCTTACAGGAGCAGCTTGGAGTGAAAACGAAAAGGCTTAAGCAAGACGTTTCCACCAGGTGGAACAGTACTTTTTTACATGATGGAGAGCCTGCTGGAACAAAAACAAGTGCTTGGTGTGTACTCAGCCACCTAGGAGTTACAGGCAACAATCAGTACAAACCAGTGGACTCTCATTGAAAACAAACACACACCCCTAGCTCCAACTGACTGGAGAAATAACCTCATGAACTGCGTCTGCAGCAGACGTGATACCCTCCGTCAAGACATTGAAACGCCCGCTCAACAAAACTGCTGACACAGACTGTGGGGTTAAAACTTGCAAAAGAAGTCCACTAGAGGATGTGAACAAGCGAATCGTTGGCAGTCTCTCTGAGCCTCTTGACAGGACAGCAACAACGTCACCTATGGGCACCATGCTCGATGCTAGGTAGAAGGACCACTACTTCGATGCAGACAAGAAACGGGGTTTACATGAAATGTTAGACACAGCTGGACAAGATGGAAAACGGACACACTGACAGTGCGCAATGAGGAAGAAAGGCCACGGACAGACAGAGCTGAAACTTCACTGCTTGACATGTAAGATGAAGTCCTGGTTCAGAAAGAACAACGAAACAGCACAGCAAATAAGTGAAATAAATAGGTTGATTATGTTTTACTGGTAATGGGGACATACATAAATGCCAACAAAATAACTTTTTGGTCAGTGTATGTACAGTTGAAGTCAGAAGTTTACATACACTTAGGTCGGAGTCATTAAAACTCGTTTTTCAACCACTCCACAAATTTCTTGTTAACAAACCATAGTTTTGGCAAGTCGGATAGGACATCTACTTTGTGCATGACAAGTCATTTTTCCAACTATTGTTTACAGACAGATTTCACTTGCATACTGTTAGGTTCTAAATATCAGAGTAAGAAATTGACAGACACTATGTAAGCTCCAACCAAGTTTATTCACCCATTGGGTAAATACAGCTGCATAAGACAAAAACTATTTCCACCAGTGGTAATAAACTCAGCAAAAAAAGAAACGTCCCCTTTTCAGGACCCTGTCTTTCAAAGAGAATTAGTAAAAATCCAAATAACTTCACAGATCTTCATTGTAAAGGGTTTACACACTGTTTCCCATGATTTTTCAAGAACCACAAACAATTAATTAAGCTTACAGACGGTAAGCAATTAAGATCAGTTATGAAAACTTAGGACACTAGAGGCCTTTCTACTGACTCTGAAAAACACAACAACAAAAAAAGATGCCCAGGGTCCCTGCTCATCTGCGTGAATGTGCCTTAGGCATGCTGCAAGGAGGCATGAGGACTGCAGATGTGGCCAAGGCAATAAATTGCAATGTCCGTACTGTGAGACATCTAAAACAGCGCTACAGGGAGACAGGACGGACAGCTGATCGTCCTCACATTGGCAGACCACATGTAACACCTGCACAGGATCGATACATCCGAAAATCACATCTGCGGGACAGATACAGGATGGCAACAACTGCCCGAGTTACACCAGGAACGCACAATCCCTCCACCAGTGCTCATACTGTCCGCAATAGGCTGAGAGAGGCTGGACTGAGGGCTTGGAGGCCTGCTGTAAGGCAGGTCCTCAACAGACATCACCAGCAACAACGTCACCTATGGGCACAAACCAACTGTCGCTGGACCAGACAAGACTGGCAAAAAGTGCTCTTCACTGACGAGTCGCGGTTTTGTCTCAGCAGGGGTGATGGTCGGATTTGCATTTATCGTCCAAGGAATGAGCGGTACACCGAAGCCTGTAATCTGGAGCAGGATCGATTTGGAGATGGAGGGTCCGTCATGGTCTAGGGCGGTGTGTCACAGCATCATCGGATGGAGCCTGTTGTCATTGCAGGCAATAGCAACACTGAGTTACAGGAAAGACATCCTCCTCCCTTATGTGGTACCCTTCCTGCAAGCTCATCCTGACATGACCCTTCAGCATGACAATGCCACCAGCCATACTGCTCATTCTGTGTGTGATTTCCTGCAAGACAGGAATGTCAGTGTTCTGCAATGGCCAGCGAAGAGCTTGGATCTCAATCCCATTGAGCACGTCTGGGACGTGCCTTGGTGGAAGAGTGGGGTAACATCTCACAGCAAGAACTGGCAAATCTGGTGCAGTCCATGAGGAGGAAATGCACTGCAGTACTTAAAGCTGGGGGCCACAACAGATACTGACTGTTACTTTTGATTTTGATCCCCCCCTTTGTTCAGGGACACATTCCATTTCTGTTAGTCATATGACTGTGAAACTTGTTCAGTTTGTGTTTCAGTTCTTGAATCTTATGTTCATACAAATACTTACACATTAAGTTTGCTGAAAATAAACACATTTGACAGTGAATTAACTTGTTGCTGAGTTTATGTATCTCCTCCTCCTCTCTAAACATGACATCTTTATTGCTAGGCAGGAAGTTAAGTGATACGGGCAATAAACTGTTCCTTCTTCCTTAATGTGACCTGACCTCGACCCCCGTTTCCTCACTAATCCACAGCTCTCCACCCTTATCGTGTGTGCCTGCCAACATGTGATCGTCTTCCCTGAACTCAGTACATTCCAAGCTTAATTGCTTCTACCATTTACAATCCTCCTACAGATACCCATTAACTTCTGGTGTATAAACCAGACTATGGCACTCATGTCTCTAGTATAAAGATTAACAATATTTAAAGTTTAGAAATCCAAACCTATCAATACTCACCAGACATGTCATCAATTGAGCATGTTTGGGATGCTCTGGGTTGACAGCATGTTCCAGTTCCCGCCAATATCCAGAAACTTCCAAAAGCCATCGAAGAGGAGTGGGACAACATTCCACAGGTTACAATCAACAACCGGATCAACTTTATGCAAAGGAGATGCATGAGGCAAATATTGGTCACACAAAATACTGACTGGTTTTCTAATCCACACCCCACTATTTTTTTCTTTTTACAGGTACCTGTGACCCAGTCATGTGAAATCCATAGCTTTGGGTCCAATTAATTTATTTCAATTGACTGATTTCCTTAGAAGAACTGTAACTCAGTAAAATCTTTGAAATGGTTGCGTTTATATTTTTGTTCAGTTTATATGAAAAGGAGAGGCGCTATGCAGGTGTGAATGGCTTCAAAGTCAAACAAAAAGGTGAAAATATAGTTCATTTATCTGAGAAGATTGAGTGTTGCCATTTCATTATACTGTTGTACAGTGCATTCAGAGTAGTATTCAAACCCCTCGACTTTCCACATTTTGCTACGTTATAGCCTAATTCTAATGGATGAAAAAATATTACCCTCAATCTAGACACAATGCTATAATGACAAAACAAAAACAAGTTGACATTTTTGCAAATGTTTATAAAAAATTAAAAAACTGATGACATATATAAGTATTCATTCCCTTTACTCAGTACTTTGGCAGCGATTACAGCCTCGAGCCTTCTTGGGTATGATGCTACAAGCACGGCAAACCTGAATTTGGGGAGATTCTCCCATTCTTCTATGCAGATCCTCTCAAGCTTTGTCAGGTTGGATGGGAACTATTTTCAGGTCTCTCCAGAGATGTTCGATCAGGTTTAAGTCCGGGCTCTGGCTGGGCCACTCAAGGACGTTCAGAGTCTTTTCCCGAAGCCACTCCTGCATTGTCTTGGCTGTGTGCTTGTCCTGTTGGAAATCAAATTGTATTGGTCACATAGACATGGTTAACAGATGTTATTGCGAGTGTAGCGAAATGCTTGTGCTTCTAGTTCCGACGGTGCAGGAATATCTAACATGTAATCGAAACAATTCCAAAAAACTACCTAATACATGCAAATCTAAGTAAAGTAATGGGATAAGAATATATACATAAATATATGGATGAGCAATGACAGGGTGGCATAGGCAAGATGCAATAGATGGTATAAAATACAGAATATACATACGAGATGAGTAATGCAAGATATGGTGAACCTTCGCCGCAGTCGGAGGTCTTGAGTGCTCTGGAGCAGGTTCTTATCAAGGATCTCTGTACTTTGCTCCGTTCATCTTTCCAGGATCCTGACTAGTCAGAGTCCCTGCTGCTGAAAAATATCCCTGCAGCATGATGCTG
The DNA here is from genome assembly GCF_034236695.1 of Oncorhynchus nerka. Classification (NCBI taxonomy): domain Eukaryota; kingdom Metazoa; phylum Chordata; class Actinopteri; order Salmoniformes; family Salmonidae; genus Oncorhynchus; species Oncorhynchus nerka. The sequence goes on along the minus strand of NC_088420.1, from coordinate 57,086,899 downwards.
CCACCACTACTCTTCACCGTAGGGATGGTGCCAGGTTTCCTCCAGAAGTGACACTTGGCATTCAGGCCAAAGATTTCAATCTTGGTTTCATTAGACCAGATAATCTTGTTTCTTATGGTCCGAGTGTCCTTTCGGTGCCTTTTGGCAAACTCCAAGCGGGCTGTCATATGCCTTTTACTGATCAGTGGCTTCCATATGGCCACGCTACCATAAAGGCCTGATTGGTGGAGTGCTGCAGAGATGGTTGTCCTTCTTGAAGGTTCTCCCATCGCCAGAGGAACTCTGGAGCTCTGTCAGAGTGACCATCGGGTTCTTTGTTACCTCCCTTCTCCCCGATTGCTCAGTTTGGCCAGGCAGACAGCTCTAGGAAGAGTCTTGGTGATTCCAAACTTCTTCCACTTAAGAATGATGGAGGCCACTGTGCTCTTGGGACTTTCAATACTGCAGATTTTTTTGGTACCCATTCCCAGACCTGTGCCACGAAACAATCCTGTCTCGGAGCGCTACGGACAATTCCTTCGACCTCATGGCTTGGTTTTTGCTCTGACATGCACGATCAACTGTGGGACCTTATATAGACAGCTGTGTGCCTTTCCAAATCATGTCCAATCAATTGAATTTACCACAGGTGGACTCCAATCAAGTTGTAGAAACATGTCAAGGATGATCATGGAAACAGGATGCACCTGAGCTCAATTTCAAGTCTCATAGCAAAGGGTCTGAATACTTATGTAAATACTTATGCAGATTAATGAGGCATTTAAAAAAAAAAATTTTTTTTTAGAATAAGGCTGTAACTTAACAAAATGTGGAAAATGTCAAAAGGGGTCTAAATATTTTCCAAATGCACTGTATGGTAGCCCTTTTCTTGAACCACAATATGAGCATACAGAGCAATGGCATTGGTTTCTTACCACTTTAAATAGTAAGTTAGAACTCAAATCCAGTGGTAGTCAACTTTCACATATTTTTGAAATCGTACCTGCAGCAGTAAAGACAAAATTCACAACAAATGCAACCTTTTGAAATGAAAACAGAAATGTTAAGACCGAACCAATATAACTACCAAGTTACCTTGTAGAGAAATGGTAACCCTTACTTTTCTGCAGAAATATGAAATAGTTGTGGTGCTAATTTGTGCAGTTGTTCAGAAATATTAGTGTTGTTTTTCTTTCAAAATCTAAAACAAAATTAGAAGCTTTGAATTTCTACACAAACAAAAATAACCTAAATAATATTTCCAACATTTGAACAATATTTGGACGGATGTTTATTTAAACAGTAAAAACTATAACACCTCATGAAGAGAACACTAAAGAATTCCTCAGCCCCCAACCTGAGCAAATCTTCTACTTTGAAGATAAACTAGATGATAGGTCACCGAAATTAAATCATAATACTCTGATGTATGGCTACATATGAGCAACTAAAAGTGCCTTCATAATACGATAAACGTTGTAAACTTAAGTGTCTTAAGGCAGGGGTGTCAAACTCATTTTGTGCCGTGGTCCGCATTTGGTCCTCAACGAGGTCTGGAGTGCCGCGCTGAAAATGTATTACATTCAGCGATGTAGTGATAACAAAAAACAAAACAAAAAGTTGGTGGGTAAAACTCTGTTCACCAGTCACGGTGAAGAAAGTAAGGCTCCCAACACTTTCAATGCATTTTTCCTCAAAAAGGTGGGTATGCCGATAATCATTTCTACATAGTTTTAGTTTTGGTCATTTGAAAGAATATTGAGTTTGTCTTCGTCCTCCCCTCCCCCCAAAATGTTATATGATTTAGTAATTGTTTAACTCAAACCCGGGCTGTATGTTTGACACCCCTGGCCTTGATTTAAACTTAGAACCATATTTTGGTTGCGCTGTTTCTCAGTACGGCCCCATATCTACACTGAACAAAAATAGAAACGCAACATGTAAAGTATTGGTCCCATTTTTCATGAGCTGAAATGAAAGACCCCCGAAATTTTCCATACGCACAAAAAGCGTATTTCTCTCAAATTTAGTTAGTGAGTGTTTCTCCTTTGACAAGATATTCCACACCTGTCAGAGGGCTGGATTAGCAAGAAGCTGATTAAACAGCATGTTTATTACACAGATGCACCTTGTGCTGGGGACAATAAAAAGGCCACTAAAATGTGCAGTTTTGTCACACAAGGCCACAGATGTATCAAGTTGAGGGAGCGTGCAATTGGTATGCAATCTGCACGAATGTCCATCAGCGCTGTTGCCAGAATTGAGTGTTAATTTCTCTACCATAACCCTACGTCGTTTTGGAGAATTTGGCATTACGTCCAACCTGCCTCACAACCACTTGTATGGTGTCGTGTGGGAGAGCGGTTTGCTGATGGTGGCTGTGGTGTTTTGGTATGGGCAGGCATAAGCTACGGACAAACAATTGCATTTTAATCGATGGCAGTTTGAATGCAGAGATGGTGACGAGTTCCTGAGGCCCATTGTTGTGCCATTCATCTGCCGCCATCCCCTCATGTTTCAGCATGATAATGCACAGCCCCATGTGTACAGATCCGTGCTTGCGTCAATTCCTGGAATTCCTGAAAATGTCCCAGTTCTTCTATGACCTGCATACTCACCAGGCATGTCAGCCATTGAGCATGTTTGGGATGCTCTAGATCACATATGTCAGAGTCAAGGCCCGCGGGCCACATCCGGCCCGCAAGAAGGTTTTTTACGGCCCCTGGGATGATCTTGATTTATTATTAGAACCGGCCCGCAGCAAGCCGGCAGCCCGCAGATCTTTTACACGCACCAATACTACATTTCCCACAATGCAAAGGTGACGCACCGAGCAGTAGGCTGCTTCATTTCAATATTTATTGGCACAGCAGTCGTCAGCATCACAGTAAAATTAACTTTCAGATACCCATCAAAAATGGCAAAACGGAAGGTGGATACTGAGAACCGGGGGTTTCAAACAAGGTGGGAGTCGGAGTATATGTTCACGAAGGTAGCTGGAAAACCTGTGTGTCTTCTGTGTGGAGAAAGTGTGGCGGTACTGAAAGAGTATAATCTGAGACGACATTATGAAACGAAACACGCGGACAAAAACAAGAATATGGACATGGAACAAAGGCTACAAAAGGCAGAGGAATTAAAACGAGGCCTCAAATCTCGACAGGCTCTGTTCAAAAAGCCAAATCACAAGGCCAGGCTGCTGTCAAGGCCAGTTTTATTTTGGCAGAAGAGATCGCTAAATCAGCCCGGCCATTTACGGAGGGGGATTTCATCAAAAACTGCATGATTAAAGTTTGTGACGAAGTTTGCCCAGAAAAAGGCAACTCTTTTTAAATGTGAGTCTGAGCAGAAACACCATTGCCGAGAGAGTAGACCAGTTGTCCATCAATCTAAAAGAGCAGCTTGTGAAAAAGGGAAAAGATTTTATTGCATATTCCTTGGCTGTGGATGAGAGCACCGACATTTCTGACATTGCCCAGTTGTCAATTTTCATCCGCGGAGTGGACTCCAACCTAAGCGTGACAGAGGAGTTTTTGGCTTTACGTCCTATGCATGGCACAACTACGGGGCATGATTTGTATGAAGAGGTGTCAAGATGTGTAAATGAGATGGAGCTGCCTTGGGAAAAACTCGTGGGTTTGACAACCGACGGAGCACCTGCGATGTGTGGACACAGGAGCGGACTGGTGGCGAAGATACGGGAAAAGATGCAAGAGGAAAACGCGACAGGTGAGCTGACAGCTTATCATTGTATCATACACCAGGAAGCGTTGTGCGGTAAAGCCTTGAAAATGGAGCATGTAATGAGCATCATCACGCGCACAGTTAACTTTATCAGAGCCAAAGGTTTGAATCACCGCCAGTTCAAGGCATTTCTGACGGAGTTAGAAACGGAGCATGGTGATTTGCCTTATCACACAGAGGTGCGATGGCTAAGCCAGGGAAAGGTGCTTCAAAGATGTTTCGAGCTTCGTGAGGAGATTTGTCTGTTCTTGGACAGCAAAGGGAAAGACACAACACAACTCCGAGACGAAATGTTTCTGTGTGAAATGGCTTTTCTGTGTGACATTACGAGTCATCTGAATGCAATAAACTTGCAGCTGCAGGGTCGGGATCGTGTCATCTCTGATATGTACAGTACAGTGAAGGCATTTAAAACCAAACTGACTCTGTGGGAGACGCAGATGCGGAAAGAAAATTTGAGCCACTTTCCCAGCTGCCAGACCATGAAAGAGAAGCTCTCTACCAGTGCGTTCCCGAGCACACAGTTGGCTGATAAAATAGGTATGCTTGCCGCTGACTTTCGACGCCGATTTGCTGACTTTGAAGCACAAAAAAGCAGGTTGGAACTGCTCGGTAACCCATTTGCTGTTGACGTGGAAAGCTCACCACCAAACCTCCAAATGGAGTTGATTGACCTCCAATGCAATGATGCACTGAGGGCAAAATATGCGGCAGTGGGTGCTGCGGAGTTCGCCCGTTTCCTCCCCGGCACAATGCCCCAGCTGCGCATCCAGGCTGCTCAAACGTTGTCTATGTTTGGCAGCACATACCTGTGTGAACAACTGTTTTCTTTGATGAACCTGAACAAAACATCACACAGAAGTCGACTTACTGCTGAACACCTCCACTCAATTCTGAGGATTTCTTCAGCTCAGAGCCTTACCCCGAACATTGATGAACTTGTGGAAAAGATGGGACACCACCAAGTATCACCCTCAACCTCAAACAAGTGAACATTACTGTGCAATCACATATTTAGAGTTTTTACTCAGTTCAAGTTTAAAAGTTAAAATTTAATATTTGTTTTCACTGCATGTTACTTCTCCTTAAACAAAGTGTTGTTTTTGATTAATAGATTTTTGCACTTTATTTTTTTGTATTTCAATCCAATTATATTTTAAAAATATTTCAGTTGAGTGGATGATAGAAAATTGCTATTATTGTTTTTTCTTTGAAGTAAATTTAGCCCACTTTTGCTAAAATAGAAAATATAGTCTACTGATGGTGCCTTGAATACCGGTTTCTTTCATTTAATGTTCATGTTATGGGGATATTTATATAAAGGAAATTTGTCTTTTGTGTCTGTTGAAAATTAAAGATTACTGACAGAGCCATAAGAAAATATTGCTTTATTTATCTGATCATATTGTAATATATTTGTTAGGTTTTCAGTAGGTTCAATTAGGTTCACTAGACTATATGCGTCATTTAAAAATTTTCAATGAACATTCGAACAGTCCGGCCCTCGTCTTGTAGCTGATTTTTTTATTTGGCCCTCCGTCCATTTGACTTTGACACCCCTGCTCTAGATGGACGTGTACACCGGTGTGTTCCAGTTCCCGCCAATATCTAGCAACTTCGCACAGCCATTGAAGATGAGTGGGACAAAAGTCAACAGGCCACAATCAACAGCCTGATTAACTCTATGTGAAGGAGATGTCGCGCTGCATGAGGCACAACAGATAATGACTGGTTCTGTTCCATGCCCCTACATTTTTTATTTTAAGGTATTTGTGAGCAACGGCTGTATATAGTATTCCCAGTCATGTGAGATCCATAGATTAGGGCCTAATGAATTTATTTCAATTGACTGATTTCCTTATACGAACTGTAACTCTGTAAAATCTTTGAAATTCTTGCATGTTGTGTTTCTATTTTTGTTTCAGTATAGCAAATTGAATGCAATCATATTGCATGTGAAACTAACTTTTGCATAAAGTTAGAAACATTAAGAATTAAAAATTCAATTTTACAATAAAAATGAACACCCAGGGCAATATTGAGTTGCTTTACAATGCAATCTCAGACCATTTACATCACATTGTTTTTAGACAGCTACATTTCATAATGCACGATAAAACAGCCCTTCCAAACCATGAAACAGTCTTGTTCCACTCAGTACCTGAAGCCCCCTCCACATTGAAGAAGCAGCCTTTAGCACTTGTGTTTTTGAGAACATTTAAACATACAGGAAGAAAAGAGATCCTGGACTCACTATTGTTTCATCTCACCAATTCATAGAATGTTGAGTGAAACAAATGTGAAACAGAGATAAATTCAGCCTGGAGGTCCAGGCTAGAGAAGAGATGTAAATGTAGTTTTACTGGAGGAGGGAGGGTGCATCCATTCTGGGGCCCACGGGAGCAGCCATCTTGGGGCCCGGTGGCTCAAGAGGAGAAGGTGGCAGTGAGGATGGCCTCGTTCTGCTGGTGGTGGAGCGTTCCGATGCCCACAGCCGGGGCGGGCAGAGTAGGCCGACTCACCGACCGGAGCTGGAGGAAGAGTAGAGGGAGAAAGAAGGTTGGCAAATGAAAATGGTCGGTTAATATTTTATTTTTTAAATCAAACCCAGTCAAATATACAGTGTACAAAACATTGGGAACACCTTCCTAATATTGAGTTGCACCCCCTTTTGCCCTCAGAACAGCCTCAATTCGTCAGAGAATGGACTCTACATGGTGTCGAAAGCTATCCGCAGGGATGCTGGCCCATTTTGACTCCAGTGGATTTAAGTTGACATCGATAAGCACTCATAGCTTTCACCTGGATTCACCTAGTCAGTCTGTCATGGAAAGAGCATGTTTTGCACACTTAGTTTATTGTGCATGTTTGATATCCACTACATTGCAGTCGGAATGTACAGAATCACTGATCTACAACTCATTATCTGATCAAATTGAGTAATTCTGAGCCTCCCCTTCCTTGCTCAAACTGATCCCCTCAAACACAAACAGTTTCTCTGATCATTCAGGACTCACCTTGCAGGCCAGCTGCTTCTCAAACCTAGGGGCCACGAAGGACCAGGGGCCCATGTTCTGGGGCTCCTCCTGGCTCCAGACGAACTCTGTATGGGACACAAACACATGAAGAAGATTACATTAAAAAAGAATCTTGAAGATGGCAAAATACTAGGGATGGGGACAGTTATATCAAATATCTTAAATAATATCATTACATTTTTCGAATTGTAAAATCCTTTCAAATGCCCACCCCTACCAAATACACTTCACAAAATGATGAATTGATCCGATGCTGCTGCACAATCTCTGGTAAGCAGTGTTGAACAGTAAAAGCCTAATCCTGGAATAAAAAAAGCGTGCTAAATAGAGAATCTCCATTTTTAAACCAGGGTTAATGTGTGTCTGGGAAACAGGCCTATAGTGTCTGTGGTAAGAAGTAAAGACCAGTGCAGGCCAGGGGTCACTTAAATACATTTGTTGTTGGTATACTTGGATAAAAGCAACTGCAAAGTGGCATTTTGGATATTAGATGTTTGAGTAAAATAGTGACCAGGTCAGGTATAGCCTACCTTTGGCATTGGTGTACTTTGTGAGCTCCTGCTGCAGGGCTTCCAGAGGGAAGGGACACAGCTCCTCCAGTCTGATCAGTGCTGTGGTCTGAGTGGCTGCGGATGCCTCCCTCTGCTTTCAACAGGGCATAGTAGTGCTTCCCTGAACACAGCACCACCTGCTGGACACTACAGGTATAGCAGGAAAGGACCGTTTTTAAAGCAGTTTTGGGTACATACTGTAATGGGTTGGGTCGATTGCATTGGAGTTCAGCCAACCCTGGAAGTTGCAGCATGTACAGATGTAGCTACACTTTACTATTTGAGCTCGTAAAGTGACACCATAACACAAATGACAACATTTTTAAATGGAGATACACTTATCAACAGGAAGCAGAAGAGAGGGTGTAATGTTGTGGATACTTCCTTTACCTGGCTGGTGTGACTGAGGTGTCACCAATCACAGGTTTGAAAGAGGTTCCAGGAGCCATGTCAGCCAGACTGGATGTTGCTCCCTACAGGTAGAGACAGGAACTCATCAACTCAGTCACCAAATATCACCATAAACATGTTCACAGTAGCCCTGTTTGAATACCTTCAAATGAACCCTACCTTTTTTCTCTCCTTGAGGAAATCATTGCTATGACATGGTAAGATTGGTGGCAGCAATACAGTGGAAACCATGCCTTCAGCTAACCACTCACTCACCTACCGATCAGTGTTTACCCGAAGGGGGAGAGGAAGGATGCATTTGAAAGGTATTCAAAACAGGCCCATTTAACTCTAATGGCTTGTATTAGATGTGTTATTGAGTAGCTTACAGAGAAACGGAGCAAAGTCTTGGGCCCAGCAACGATGAGCGGCTTGCGGAAGTTGCGTATCATCTGTCGTCTCAGCAGGTGGAAGTACTGTGCTGGAGTCGTAGGGTTGACCACGCCCATGTTGACATTGTCACCATCCACCCCCTCCTCCTTACTGTCACACAGCTGGGAGAAAGAGAAAGAAGAGGAGATTTAGACACAGATACAATAAATATTACAAGAGACAGCGAGTGAGTCGACAGCGGTATACAGTAGCTATAACAGAGGTAATTGTATATGGTATTTTTAGAGTTATTTGTTTCCAAAGAGTAGCCCTGGGCTCTTAAGTCTGTTCTCCTAATTTCCCACTGCCACAAAATGCAGAGTAGAAGATCAGAGGTTCCCCCACTCCTTTAAAATTGTTTCCATGTGATTTGTGTTCCCCTCTTCACCTGTAGGAACCTCTCCATGCGGCAGGAGGAGTGTTCAGGTCCTGCTCCGTCGTAACCATGGGGAAGCAGGATCACCATCCCACACTGCAGCAGCCACTTCGCCTCGCCTGGAAGAGAGACATTTCAAATCAACACCGAGTGGAGCCAGTATGTAGAGTCTAACGTTTATGAAGGCTTTATGAATGCTCTATAAAGCTTTTATATTGAAGTGTAGAACATGATTTACTGATCACGTTGACCAAATATCCAGTTTAATCTTAAATGTATACTAAACAAAGTGTTGGCTCCATTCCATGTAGCCCCTTTCCCCTAGCCCTTGTTAATCTGTGTTCACAGAACTGAAAGGACTTGATAGGTGTTCGCCAGGGGCTAGAAGGAAACTGGTTTATGATATTCAAGTATCTGCAACCTCAAAGGAGGTGACCTAAAAATAGCCCTTGGCTGACTTCAGAAAGTTATTGACCAGAGTATCAGCATTCATTACCTCCAGAGAGGAAGGTGTCGAATATGATTTGAGCTCCGTTGAAGAAGTCTCCAAACTGAGCCTCCCAGATAGGCAGTAGTTTAGGCTGGGCGATGGCCATGCCATACTCAAAGCCCAACACGGCCTCCTCAGACAGGGCACTGTTGCACACCTAGAACACACACACACGCAGAAGAGTGCACGCTGTATTACAGGTGGGTGTTCATGACACTCTTATACAACTTAGAAGTAAAGCAAGTAAACAAGTCATGAGGTCCAAGCCTCAAGTGAGTAAAAAGGGTTGAATCTCAAGTCCCAAGTCGTGCATTGTAAGTGCAAGTTGAGTCCCAAGTTATTTTGTATCAAGTCTCATTGTTTTTTCTCTCTTCTCTCTCGTTGCAATAACTCATTATTTACCTCCATGAATGCTTTCTGTTCAGGGTCTATGTGATTGAGGGGGATGTACATGTCATCTGTGTCTTGACAAACTATCATGGCATGTCTCTGACTGAAGGTGCCCCTACCAACATCCTGTCCACTGATACAAATGTTGAACCCTGCAAAACAAATGGAAAACAAAACTCATTCTTACAGCCAGAGACATGAGAATTACATATATAAATGACAAAAAATTACTATACATTTGTAAGTATTGCCATAGTATGGTAATAACAGGCCTGGAAAACACAAATCTATCTAACGAGCAATTACTGTAAAAATGGTTATCTATGAAGATCAATCCTTTTACACATTACCATGCAAACCCTTAAATTGTGCTGCCTAGGATACTCCAGCAACTAAAGTGGATGCGGAACCAGGCCAGCTCAGTACAGCTTGGTTTGGCTCAGTAGTGTAAAAAGCCGTTGACTGACCTTGGCAGAGCAGAGAGCCAAACGCCATGGCCTCAGCAGTGGACCAATCCAGATTAGTTCCATTCTCCACCTTCGCACGGCGACCCTGAGAGAACACAACAGATCTGTTTATTTGAGCTTCAGAGTTTTTAAAACATGGACAACAATGGAGCCCTTTATCCCTTTTCCCCCAGAGTCAGATGAACTTGTGAATACCATTGTCTCTGAAATCCCGAACTATCCCTTTAACTCAACACCTAGCAAACTTGTAAAGTGGTTGAGATGTTGGTGTAATGGCTAAGGTGTTGGGTTGACAGTCGGTGGACCTGGGTTCGAGTCCCGGGGTGGACCTGGGTTCGAGTCCCGGGCAGGACCCCCCCCAACCCGAATTAGCTACAATATATATATATATATATCTCCTGTAATTGTTATTACCGCCACATGAATCTTCCCAATGTGGCTGTGTAGCTGGACCTCTTCGGGTATCTCCACAGACTTAGCCCCTACATACTGCAGCAGGGGGACAGGCACCCCCGTGTCCCAGTGGGTGACTCTGGCCTGGGGCTCCTCCAGGCCTCCCCAGCGACCCTGTAACAACAACTTTATAAGTCCATTTATTACAGCAGAGAATGGAATTCGGTCTCCTGTTAGTTTCGCAACACTCCAAAAAGCACTCCTCACCAGACCTGGGAACAAACATTTTGAGCGTTCGCTTGTAGTGCCAGATGGGTGGGGTTTGCACTTTTGCAACACAATGATTCCATTGTGCCAGGTAAACTCAAACCCAGCTAAAGTATGTGAAATGAGTGCACATCACAGACCTGGTGGGTGGTGGGCTGTATAAGGTCATGTTGGCCAGCTTGTCGTTCAGCATGCCGTAGTGGGCTGTCCTGATGGCACCACACTCCTCCCCTGTCATCAGGCCCTCTGAGATCAGCTGGTCAGCGTAGGAATCTGGGATGCTCTTCCTGGAGCTGGGGGGGGGGGGGGGGGGGTGAGAAGAGGGTAGGATGTCATGTTTAGTTATTGGTTGTTATTTCGGCATTGTTCTATAATTAAGGGAATATCAACGGCAAGTAATGTAAAGCAAATATGCAATTGTAGGTAAACAATATATGCTTTTGTTCATAGTTGTGGGGTGTTCCCCGTTCAATACAATGAGGTAGTTTCTGGACAATATTTCTGTCCATTTAGTGGACCCCTTTTGGCTCAAGATCAGCCAGAGAGGGAAAAGTATAGCAAATAAACTGAACTCACCGGATAATCTTGTACATGGCAGGGTTAGTGAAACCAGGTTTGTCTAGCTCGTTGTGTCCCCACCGTCTGTAGCAGAGCAGGTCCAGGATGACATCCTTCCTGAAGCGTCTCTGATACTCTACCGCCAAATGTGTGGCACGCACCACCTCCTCCGTATCATCACCATTCACATGGACCACAGCACAGCCCACCATCTTACCTGGAGAGGGGAGAACACACACATAGTGAGATAGAGGAGTATTGAAATTCCCATTAAAAAATGGATTTGTGATTATAATTCCCATAAAGATCTATTATAGATAAAGCGATAGATTTCACATACCAACATCACTGCAGTATAAAGATGATCTCCCTCTCGCAGATGGAGTTGTATAACCCACTTGGTTGTTTACAATGAGGTGGATGCTCCCACCGACTCTGAAGTGGGGGAGTAGTGAAATGGTGAATGTCTCTGGAACAATCCCTTGACCAGAGAATGAGGCATCCCCATGGACCTGAGAAAAGTAAGCGGAGTTTCCACAATGATCACCAGGCTTGAAATTCTGAAAATATCTTGACAATGGATAATGTCCCTTATGTCCCTATAAACTGTACTTCAGCGTAATAATCCCTTCCTACTATCCCTCTCTTTTACATATTGTACTACACGTGCAAGAGAAATTCACGAGAAGGCAATTAAGTATACTATTCTATAGCAGTGTTACTCAGTGAATGCGTTTCTAGTACAGGGGTGTCAAACAAACAAACAAATATATATATATATATATATATATATATATACACACACACAATACCTGGAGACATACGACTTTATTCCCAGGCTGTGCGTTCTCGTCTGGTGAGTAGTCTCCCTCCTTTTTGAGCTGCTGCCGGGCCCTGGTCTTCCCCTGGGTGACTGGGTTGATGGCCTCCAGGTGGGAGGGGTTGGGCAGCATGGTCACTTTGAGGAGGTGGGCAGCACCGAAATCCAGCTCTACAGAGGAGGTAAGGTGGGAGAGGACGTCACCGATGGAGGGAGAGTCCGCTGGGAACTCACTGAGGCCACACATCTTACGGAACATCAGCTGGGGGTGGAGGGAGAGAGGCACATGAAATAAATAAATGTTATACTGGGGTTCCATATTTCACCTCTCTCAAAACCTGTTCACCTCAGTAAGAAAAACAACAAAATTCAAGGTCAACATCCACAGAAACTTTTTACGGTCACTTTCTGATAAGGTAACACTGTATTCTCTCATCTTCACACTGCATACGGCATTTCAGCTGACAATTACATGGAGTTTATTGGTAATCCCCAGTAAGTGTGGTTAATTCAGGTAAACATTACAGCCATGAATTTGACCTGAAAGTGATCAATAGTGTCTGAACTCTGACCTCTGGTGGGAACTGCAGCAGCCCCGTGAGGAGGTTGAGTCGCCCGCGATGAGGCATCCCCATGACGATGTCCGTCACCCCACTGTGGGACAACAGGCGGAACATCTCATAGAACACCCCCATCATGCTCTCTGCTCCCTCACCACCGTAACGCTTCACCGTGGAAAACTTGTTTGCCAGGAAATTATCAAACTCCTGAGGTAACAAGATGAAACAGGTAATTTCAGGTTATTGTAAAAAGAGAATGTGTTCTCAATGACTCATCTGGTTAAATAAAAGCAAAATACATAAGTCAGCAAGATCAGTCGTTCTTGGAAATAGGATTTTTTTTAAATTAACATTGATAAAACCAGTACCATCACATTCTCGCTGATAAGATCATGACTTTATTCCCACCGAAAAACGTTAAACAAGATGCCAATTAGTCTGTTAGATAAGATACACATTTTCATTAATTAGGCTATGAAAACGTAATTCGGCTGTAATACTGTGTGCCGACGTCGACCTTTGACCCATCTACCTGTGACTTCAGCAGGAGCTTAGCCAACTGTCTCCTCTCCTCTGTGGTCTCTTTCTCTACCCACTTTTACTTCTCCCCCCTCGCTCTCTTCATCCCCATCCATCCACCCATCTACCTGCGACTCCAGCATGAGTTTGGCCAACTTTTTCCTTTCCTCCGCCGTAAATTTCTCCTTCTTCAACTCCTCGAAGCGGTCGGCGAGCCACACCCTTTCCTCCAGACTGGTCAACTGACTGGTCTCTATGGAAATGCGGCCACAGTAGGCATCCTCCAGGTAGGCAACCACCTCCTCCACTGACGCCTCAGCCTTACCAAAGTGACGCAGTCCTGGAGAAGAAAGGAATTTATGTAGGAGATAATGAATTTCAGGTCAGTTGGAAAATAGCACGTCTTTTTTAGGAGGACCTGGTTGGTTGCAAATGCGTTGCAGTATGGGACATGCTAGTCTGCCTGCTTGACAAAGAAACACGTGTGCATAATTCTTTATCTACATGAACACAGACTAAAGACCAAGAGCTCTGATAGTCTGACAGGATGAGGCGTGTGTGTGTGTGTGTGACATAATTCCTTATCTCCATGAATGGGTATCATAGGAACCCTCAATCAATCAATGGTATTTTTCACATCGGCAGTCACAAAGCGCTTGTACCATCTAAATCATATCCACCAAGTCACATGCACTTTCATTTGATTTATCTACTAATTTGTGAGTGATGATAGTATCTCATACCGCAGTCATTACTGTCATCGAAAATGCCTCATCCCTGGAGACACCATCCACTCAAACCGAGTGCCTGTGTTAAACACATGTGCTGTGAGTGAGTCACCACACAAATGAGCAGTTTGGGGCACTTAAAGGCAATGATTTCCTTCAAATTGTTATTGGTGCCATACTATTGCAATGGGTGGTTTAACAATTCAAATGTTGCGTGATGGGTTTTACATGGACTTAAAAGGGTAGGAAACATGAGTTTTTACTCACCAAAGTAACAACACAGTGGTCAAAGACTAGGTCATTTGTAGTCACATTCTGGTTAGCTATAAGTAAAAAAAGTTGTTTTGGGTTTTTTACATATTTATTAACTTATTTCCGGGTATCTTCTACCCATAATGCACTATTTCTTAACGTCATATGGAGAATCTACTCTGCGTTAGCTATCTTGAGCTGGCTAACGTTAGCCACTAGCCATGCAAACAGAGTGCTGGCAGTGCTGAGCTAAAACAATTGTCCACCACACGGTTCAGTTGTCAGAGAATTGAGCACTAAATGCATCTGGGCATTGCATGCATATACAGGTCCTTCAGAAAGTATTCATACCCCTTGACTTATTGCTAATTTTGTTGTGTTACAGCCTGAACTCATTATTTTCCTCCCATCTACACACAACACCCCATAATGACAAAGTGAAAACTTGTTAAGATATATTTGCTAAATTATTGAAAATGAAACAGAAATATCTGATATACATTAAAAAAAACGTATTTCACCTTTATTTAACCAGATAGGCTAGTTGAGAACAAGTTCTAATTTACAACTGCGACCTGGCCAAGATAAATTAAAGAGTTCGACACATACAACACAGAGTTACACATGGAATAAACAAACAAATTCAATAATACAGTAGAACAGGTCTATATACAGTGTGTGCAAATTAGGTAGGATAAGGGAGGTAAAGGCAATAAATAGGCCATGGTGGCAAAGTAATTACAATATAGCAATTAAAGACTGGAATGGTAGATGTGCAGAAGATGAATGTGCAAGTAGAGATACTGGAGTGCAAAGGAGCAAGATAAATAAATACAGTATGGGGATGAGGTAGTTGGATGGGCTATTTACAGATGGGCTATGTACAGGTGCAGTGATCTGTGAGATGCTCTGACAGCTGGTGCTTAAAGCTAGTGAGGAAGATAAGTGTTTCCAGCTTCAGTGATTTTTGCAGTTCGTTCCCGTCATTGGCAGCAGAGAACTGGAAGGAAAGGCGGCCAAAGGAAGAATTGGGTTTGGGGGTGACCAGTGAGATATACCTGCTGGAGAGCGTGCTGCTATGGTGACCAGTGAGCTGAGATGAGGCGGAGCTTTACCTAGCAGAGACTTGTAGATGACCTGGAGCCAGTAGGTTTGGCAACGAATATGAAGCGAGGGCCAGCCAACGAGAGCATACAGGTCGCAGTGGTGGGTAGTATATGGGGCTTTGGTGACAAAACGGGTGGCACCGTGATAGACTGCATTCAATTATTGAGTAGAGTGTTGGAGGCTATTTTGTAAATGACATCGCCAAAGTCGAGGATCGGTAGGATGGTCAGTTTTACAAGGGTATGTTGGCAGCATGAGTGAAGGATGCTTTGTTGCGAAATAGGAAGCCAATTCTAGATTTAATTTTGGATTGGAGATGCTTAATGTGAGTCTGGAAGGAGAGTTTACAGTCTAACCAGACACCAAGGTATTTGTAGTTGTCCACATATTTTAAGTCAGAACCGTCCAGAGTAGTGATGCTGGACGGGCGAGCAGGTGTGAGCAGCGATTGGTTGAAGAGCATGCATTTAGTTTTACTAGCGTTTAAGAGCAGTTGGAGGCCATGGAAGAAGAGTTGCATGGCATTGAAGCTCGTCTGGAGGTTTGTTAACACAGTGTCAAAAGAAGGGCCAGAGGTATACAGAATGGTGTCATCTGTGTAGAGGTGGATCAGAGAATGACCAGCAGCAAGAGCAACATCATCGATATATACAGAGAAAAGAGTCGGCCCGAGAATTGAACTCTGTGTCACCCCCATAGAGACTGCAAGAGGTCCGGACAACACGCCCTACGATTTTACACACTGAACTCTATCTGAGAAGTAGTTGGTGAACCAGGCACAGCAGTCATTTGAGAAACCAAGGCTGTTGAGTCGAAACCCTTGGCCAGGTCGATGAAGACTGCTGCACAGTAATGTCTCTTATCGATGGCGGTTATGATACCGTTTAGGACCTTGAGCGTGGATGAGGTGCACCCATAACCAGCTCTGAGACCAGATTGCATAGCGGAGAAAATACGGTGGTATTCGAAATGGTCGGTAATCTGTTAACTTTGCTTTCGAAGACCTTAGAAAGGCACAGTAGGATAGATATAGGCCTCCAGCAGTTTGGGTCTAGAGTGTCTCCCTCTTTGAAGAGGGGGATGACCACGGCAGCTTTCCAATCTTTGGGAATCTCAGACGATATGATAGAGAGGTTGAACAGTCTAGTAATAGGGGTTGCAACAATTTCGAGCAGATCATTTTAGAAAGAGAGGGTCCAGATTGTCTTGCCCAGCTGATTTGTAGGGGTACAGAGTTTGCAGCTCTTTCAGAACATCAGATATCTGGATTTGGGTGAAGGAGTAATGGGGAGGCTTAGGCAAGTTGCTGTGGGGGGTGAAGGGCTGTTGACCGGGGTAGGGGTAGCCAGGTGGAAAGCATGGCCAGCCGTAGAAAAATGCTTATTGGAATTCTCAATTATAGTGGATTTATCGGTGTTTCCTAGCCTCAGTGCAGTGGGCAGCTGGGAGGAGGTGCTCTTATTCTCCATGGACACTACGCTACAGGATGCACATTTCTGTTAAGAAAGCTAAGGCTAGCTTTTTCAAACTGCCTGTGTATATTTGTTCCTAACTTCCCTGAAAAGTTGCATATCACGGGGACTATTCAATGCAGAATGCCACAGGATGTTTTTGTGCTTGTCAAGGGCAGTCAGGTCTGGAGAGAACCAAAAGCTACATGTGTTCCTGGTTCTACATTTTTTGAACGGGGCATGCTTATTTAAGATGGTGAGGAAAGCTTAGATTGTAGGATGGCCGGGGTGTTAAGCATGTCCCAGTTTAAGTCACCTAGCAGCACGAGCTCCGAAGATAGATGGGCAATGAATTCACATATGGTGTCCAGGACACAGCTGGGGGCAGAGGGTGGTCTATAGCAAGTGGCAAGGGTGAGAGACTTGTTTCTGGAAAGGTGGATTTTTAAAAGTAGAAGCTCGAATTGTTTGGGTACAGACCTGGAAAGTAAGAACTCTGCAGGCTCTCTCTGCAGTAGATTGCAACACCGCCCCCTTTGGCCGTTTTATCTTGTCAGAAAATGTTTAAGTTAGGGATGGAAATTAAGATTTTTGGTGGCCTTCCTAAACCAGGATTCAGACACGGCTAGGACATCCGGGTTGGCGGAGTGTGCTAATGCAGTGATTAAAACAAACTTAGGGAGGAGGCTAACGTTAACATGCATGAAACCACAGTTAGAGGTCAACAATGAAAGCACCTGGGGAACAATGAAGCACAAATGAAAGCACCTGGGGAATAGGAGTGGAGCTTGGCACTGCAGGGCCTGGATTAACCTCCACAAGAGGAACAAATGAGGAGTAGGATAAGGGTACAGGCTAAAGGCTATAAGAAGGAGCAGGTTTCTGGGCGCAAAAGAAGGTTTCTGAACAAAGGAGGAGTAGGATAAGGGTGGGGCTAAAGGCTATAAGGAGCAGGTTTCTAGGTGCAATAGAATAGATTCAAGGCATAATGTACAGACAAAGGTATGGTAGGATGTGAGTACACATCGATCCTAGTCCTGTATTGACGTCTTTACTGTTTGATGGCTCGTCTGAGGTCGTAGCAGGGTTTCTTATAAGCGTCCGGATTAGTGTCCTGCTCCTTCAAACTGGCAGCTCTAGCCTTTAGGTCAGTGCGGATGTTGCCTGTAATCCATGGCATCTGGTTTGGATATGTACAGTACAGGTCACCGTGGAGATGACATAGTCAATGCACTTACTGTATTAATGAAGCCGGTGATTGATGTGGTAAACTCCTCAATCGGATTACTTCCAGAACATATTCCAGTCTGTGCTAGCGAAACAGTCCTGTACCTTAGCATCCGCTTCACCGGACCACTTCCACAGGTACTTTGTGTTTGAGTTTTTGCTTGTAAGCAGGAATCATGAGGATAGAGTTATGATCAGATTTGCCAAATGGAGGGCAAGTGAGAGCTTTGTATGAGTCTCTGTGTGTGGAGTAAAGGTGATCTAAAGTTGTCACCTCTAGTTGCACAGGTGACATGGTGGTAAAAATGAGGTAAGATGGATTTCAGTTTCCCTGCATTAAAATCACCGGCCACGTCCGGATGTGCATTTCCTTGCACAGATCGTTGAGTGTGGTCTCAGTGCCAGCATCGGTTTGTGGTGGTAAATATACAGCTATGAAAAATATAGATAAACTAAACTGAACAAAAATATAAAAATGCAACGTGCAACAATTTCAAAGATTTTACTGAGTTACAGTTCATATAAGGAAATCAGTCAATTTAAATGAATTCATTAGGCCCTAATCTATGAATTTCACATGACTGGGAATACAGATATGCATCTGTTGGTCAAAGATATCTTCAAAAAAAGGCAGGGGCGTGGATCAGAAAACTAGTCAGTATCTGGTGTGACCGCCATTTGCCCCATGCAGCACAACACATTTCCTTTGCATCAGGATCAGGCTGTTGATCGTGGCCTGTGAAATACTGTCCCACTCCTCTTCAATGTCCGTGCAAAGTTGCTGGATATTGGCGGAAATTGGAACGCGCTGTCGTACCCGTCGATCCACAGCATCCCAAACATGCTCAATGGCTGACATACCTGGTGAGTATGCAGAAATGGGACATTTTCAGCTTCCAGGAATTGTGTACACATCCTTACGACATGGGGCTGTGCATTCTCATGTTGAAACATAAGGATCTCGTCACAGTATCTCATTCAAATGCATTCAAATGGCCATCAATAAAATGCAATTGTGTTAAGCTTTTTGTGCGAATGGAAAATTTGGGACCAACACTTGACATGTTGTGTTCAAATTTTTGTTCAGTATAGTCCACAGCTTATCATAAAGTAGTCTAACAGAGAATGCACTCCAGCTGTTGTTACCAACGAGACAAACACCTACCCCCTTAACCTTACCCAGCTAGATGTACAGTACCAGTCAAAAGTTTGGACACCTACTCATTCAAGGGTTTCTCTTTATTTTTACTCTTTTCTACATTGCAAAAATTATGAAGACATCAAAATGATGAAATAACTGATATGGAATCATGAAGTAACCAAACTTTTTAAATGTTAAAGAAATCAAAATATATATTATATTTGAGATTCTTCAAAGTAGACACCCTTTGCCTTGACAGCTTTGCACGCTCTTGGCATTCTCTCAAGCAGCTTCATGAGGCAGTCACCTGGAATGCATTTAAATTAACAGGTCTGCCTTAAAAGTTAATTTGTGGAATTTCTTTCCTTCTTAATGCGTTTGAGCCAATCAGTTATGTTGTGACAAGGTACAGTACGGCTAGTATACATAAGATAGCCCTATTTGGTAAAAGACCAAGTACATATTATGGCAAGAACAGCTCAAATAAGCAAAGAGAAACGACAGTCCATCATTACCTTAAAACTTGTTAGGGATAGGGTGCAGTTTTCGGAAGTTTGGATGACTGAGGTTCCCAAAGTAAACTACCCGCTACTCAAGCCCAGAAGCTAGGATATGCATATGCAAGGTAGTATTGGATAGAAAACACTCTAAAGTTTCTAAAACTGTTAAATTTATGTCTGAGTATAACAGAACTGATTTGGCAGGCGAAAACCCGAGGACACTTTTTTTCTGTTGACCTGCCAGCCAATTCAAAGGTTAAGCTATTGAAAACAAAGACTTCCGCCTCCCAAATTGCAGTTCCTATGGCTTCCACTAGATGTTAACAGTCGTTATACATGATTTCAGGCTTGTTTTTAGAAAAGCCAACGAGGAAGTTGTTTGTCCTCAGGGAGCTCTTTGGCAAAGCTAGTCTCACTGCGCACGTGACCGAGGGAGCGCGCTGCGTTCTTTTCCTTTCCTATTGAAAATAGTTCGCTCTGTATGAAATATCGTTTATTTAGATATTAAAGTACCAAATAATGAATTAGAAACGTTGTTTGAACAAAATTTACTGGTAACTTTTGGACCTCCTATGTCTGCATTCTGAACGGGTGGATTACTGAACTCAATGACGCCTACTAAACTGACTATTTGTGATAAAGGAATTTATCGAAGAAATTGACCATTCATTGTGTTCCTGGTACTCCTGTGATTTTGATCAGAGGAAGAATTGATATAGTGTTCGTTTACCAGAGATGGTAATGTGAAGAACAACATGATCTGCACCAAAATCAAATTAGGATAGAAACGCTAGGACAACGAGTGTCCAAGTCCTAAAATTCTCCGGTAGAATGCCCTGCTTTTATTTAATCACACTCACAACCATAAGCTATTGTCTGTAATTAGCTCGCCATTAACTTTGCCAGCTAACGTAACGTGTCTTTAGTATTATGCCCATTAAAAAAAAGATTGTGCACAGGAGGTTCCGCGCTCCCTGTTAAAATGTGCTTTTTTTAATGGTTCAGCTGTACGCTTCTTTATTGCCAAATTTGTTATATGCAACGTTTTTTGGAACACGTTCTAAAGAACATTATTGAGAATAATACCATCCTCATATGAATCTCCCAATAGACCACATAGCCTACCAGATGTGTTGAGGGGTCCTTGTACAGCCCCAGTCAACATGTTGATCTCTGGCACAGTGTCCTCCACAGGGTCCTCTGGCAGTAGAGGGTTAATTTTAGCAGCCTTGTGTCCATGTGCTCGGTATGCCTCCACCAGGCGCATGAGACCATGATCTGTGTAAACAGAACAGCCTTTTTAAATGTCAAGTTGATGTAAAAACTGATGTATTTAAATGAATGCATCTATTGTTATTGTAAAATGTGTAGAAAAAGTCAATAAAGATGAAAAAATAACATTTAAAAAAGACATGGGGTAGGAGGATATACCTCTAGGCTATGACAAACAGTCTACAGTTAAATGCAAATTAAAGCAAGAAGTAAAAGTGTATGATATGCAGTGACAATAAGGAATATAAGAACAACTCAACACTTAATCTCTTCTGCAATTACAATAGGTGAATTGATAGACCTAGAATCAGTTATAAAATGTAGAATTCACTTTGTGCAAAGGATGCTTAGTTGTTTTCCCATTGAAAAAGACAATGATTTAGGTTTAATGTTCATTATCTACAAAACATGAGCTGTGTTCGAATACCCATACTAACATACTGTTTCTTTACTGTAATTTCCGGACTATAAGCCGCTACTTTATTCCCACACTTTGAACCTCGCGGTTTATACAATGACGCGGCTAATTTATGGATTTTTCCTGCTTTCACAACATGCCGCCAAAAAACTGAACACCGTCACATAATGTGACGTAGATAGAGCGCGCTCAAACTCCCCATCATTCTGATTACGGTAGTAATTTTGTCACCCTCATCATGGCAAAGACATGGAGAAATGCATATGATGCAGCTTTCAAGTTGAAGGCGATAAATCTGGCTGTAGGAAAAGGAAATAGAGCTGCTGCATGGGAGCTTGGCCTTAATGTGTCGATGATAAGATGTTGGAAACAGCAGCGTGAGGAAATGACTCAGTGCAGAAAGACAACAAAAGCTTTCAGAGGGAAGAAAAGCAGATGGCCCAAAGTATTTGCAGCCACTCGACATCAGTGTAAATCGTGCATTTAAGGTGCTCCTTGTTGTTCAGTGGGAGGCTTGGATGACAAGTGGGGAGAAATCCTTCACTAAAGCGGGCCACAGGCGAAGAGCATCTTATGAGTCCTGACAACGTGGAGCATTGTCAAAAAATCCACTATCATCAACGGGTTTCGAAAGGCTGGACTGCTGCGTGTTGAAGGGGCAGCATGAGCTCAGCAGGGTATTTGCCTCCGGATGAAAGTGAGGAGAGCGACAATGAAAACGATCCAACATCGGATGAAGCAATTCTGAGGCTATTCAACTCCGACACCGAAGGAGATGACTTCAGTGGTTTCAGTGCACAGGAGGAGGAAGATAGTTACCAATGACTTTCTTGGTAGGCTACTGTTTTAATTTTTGTTACAAGCCGTGTTTCGTTAAAGCCTATTTATTTTTGTTACAAGCAGTGTTTCGTTTAAAGGCTGTGTAAAGTTCATTTGTTTCAATGTACCGGTAGGCACCTGCGGCTTATAGACATGTGCGGCTTATTTATGTACAAAATACATATTTTTTAATAATTCAGTGGGTGCGGTTTATATTCAGGTGCGCTTAATAGTCCAGCAATTACGGTATTTTAGTATACTGTAAACAAACAGTACCGTTTCAGTTGAGCGTACTAGAGCGTCGCCTGTCTACTGGAAGTTGATGTTGTTATGCAACCTCTTGCTAACTTGATTGCATAACAAATGACTAGGTAAAAATTGTACGATTTCGTGTGTGTTCATCAATTCAATCTGGAGTGCCAGAGTGCGCTCTGGTCGTTCGCATATCCAGAGCATGGTCAGATTGTCTGCGCGTAAATTCAGAGCGTGAGTAGAGTTGATCCGAGCATTCAACGGCAGTCAAGCACCCAAACTAACTGGCTAATGTTTCGCTAGCTACTTCCAGAAACAAATGAGAGAACATGTCATAATTAGTCAAACGAATGAATTTGTATTCGCTCTCGTCTAACTTCGGCAGCAATTTCCTTCCAATGTGAAAAGCTATGAAGCCACGCCCATTTTCCGAAGAACGAATTATACGGAACCCAAACCCAAATGTATTTTGTCCCCCACACCAAACGCGACCATGACACGCAGGTTAAAATATAAAAAAAAACTCTGAACCAATTACATTAATTTGGGGACAGGTCGAAAAGCATTCAACATTTATGGCAATTTAGCTAACTAGCTTTCATTTTGGCAACTAACTATACCATACTATGACCAATTAGCATGCTATATACTCAATTCACATCACAAATAGTACGGTTAGTATGAGTATTTGAACAGAGCTCTAACTGACCTTGATTGAGTGTAGCGATATGGTCGCTCTGCAACTTCGGGTCCCCCTGGATTTTTTGTGGTCGGTAACCGTAGACTCCTTTTTTGGTGTGATATAGACAACCGACGACCGGGCGCGCGACACTCAGAGAAACTTTGTTAACGCAGTGCAAGTTTTTCAAGAATAGTAGCACTGACATGATTTTAAATGAATAAAATAGGTCAACACGAGTTAGAAACTTACACACACTACAGAACGTCAGCCATACTGTTTGACAAAGAAGGAAGGTGACACCCCACTGCAAGCTGATTGGTTGAGCCGCCGGAGTACTTCGCCAAAAAGACAATACATTATGTTCAGTGGTTTGGCCAAAGTGCAGAATGGTCAATGACAGACAAATATTCTAAAATTTAAATTAATATTTTCTAGAAATAAGCATGGAATAATTGATGAGAGAACTCATTTTCAAGAATAACTTAGGAAAATAACTTTTATATTTATATACAAGAATAACTTAAATATTTGTTATTACCTTGCTTAAACAGAGTGATGCTTTGTGCCTATTCTGTTGCAAAACGTGCCTTGAACGGAAGCTTAATCAAAGGAGCGAAACGGGGAGGGAACTATTCGAATGTGTCCAATATGAGCTCTCGTTTTCGTTGCAAAACGAAACTGTTTGGACTGATGATTAGGCCTACAGTGTAGTATAGAAACTGTGGCGTGGTCGTGCAGCAAACGGATGGCATTATCCATACAAAGTACATGAAGGGAGTTCGATTAGAATGGACTGGGATAAACCGGTCTATTGCCATGTTCAAGTGATAATCGGAACTACGAAACGGACATTTCCGACTTACTATCTGGTTGTGATTATACACGTTCCGCGTTACCAGTTAGCAAGTCGGACATTTCAATGACATAGTTCTGACTAGCACAAGAACGTGTCATAATGGCCCGGCACGTCACCGGGCTCAAATCGAGCATTTGTCAACAAAACGGTGTGATGAATCTTTCAGAAACCCAAAGCATGTATTTTCTATAAGCTATAATATATTATGTTACAATGTTTCAAAGTAGTTTTCATTGGGAAGGCAGGTAAAGCGAAAGGCTATATGCGTTTTTATTATAATAATTTTAAAAAGCAAACACTTTTACACGTGAAAACACTTAAATCCTAAATTCATTAGGCTACTCCACGTGCTTGACACTTGTTTTCTGCCATTTATGCAACATTCACGTGCTATTCGGAACTTGTGAACTCTGCCATTTTCAACTAGCATGAACACGACATTCACCGTCGGCTTTGACTGGGGTTGCTTTGTTGGCAATGACAGAGGTCAAACGTTTTCTGTAAGTCTTCACAATGTTTTCACACACTGTTGCTGGTATTTTGGCCCATTCCTCCATGCAGATCTCCTCTAGAGCAGTGATGTTTTGGGTCTGTTGCTGGGCAACATGGACTTTCAACTCCCTCCAACTCCCTTTCTATGGGGTTGAGATCTGGAGACTGGCTAGGCCACTCCAGGACCTTGAAATGCTTCTTACGAAGCCACTCATTCGTTGCCCGGGCGGTGTGTTTGGGATCATTGTCATGCTGAAAGACCCAGCCACGTTTCATCTTCAATGCCCTTGCTGATGGAAGGAGGTTTTTAACTCAAAATCTCACGATACATGGCCCCATTCATTCTTTCCTTTACACGGATCAGTCGTCCTGGTCCCATTGCAGAAAAACAGCCCCAAAGCATGATGTTTCCACCCCCATGCTTCACAGTAGGTATGGTGATCTTTGGATGCAACTCAGCATTCTTTGTCCTCCAAACACGACAAATCTAGTTTTTACCAAAAAGTTATATTTTGGTTTCATCTGACCATATGACATTCTCCCAATCTTCTTCTGGATCATCCAAATGCTCTCTAGCATGTACTGGCTTAAGCAGGGGGACACGTCTGGCACTGCAGGATTTGAGTCCCTGGCGGCGTAGTGTGTTACTGATGGTAGGCTTTGTTACTTTGGTCCCAGCTCTCTGCAGGTCATTCACTAGGTCCCCCCATGTGGTTCTGGGATTTTTGCTCACCGTTCTTGTGATCATTTTGACCCCACGGGGTGAGATCTTGCGTGAAGCCCCAGATCGAGGGAGATTATCAGTAGTCTTGTATGTCTTCCATTTCCTAATAATTGCTCCCACAGTTGATTTCTTCAAACCAAGCTGCTTACCTATTGCAGATTCAGTCTTCCCAGCCTGGTGCAGGTCTACAATTTTGTTTCTGGTGTCCTTTGACAGCTCGTTGGTCTTGGCCATAGTGGAGTTTGGAGTGTGACTGTTTGAGGTTGTGGACAGGTGTCTTTTATACTGATAACAAGTTCAAACAGGTGCCATTAATACAGGTAACGAGTGGAGGACAGAGGAGCCTCTTAAAGAAGAAGTTACAGGTCTGTGAGAGCCAGAAATCTTGCTTGTTTGTAGGTGACCAAATACTTATTTTCCACCATAATTTGCAAATAAATTCATAAAAAATCCTACAATGTGATTTTCTGGATTTTTTCCCCTCATTTTGTCTGTCATAGTTGAAGTGTACCTATGATGAAAATTACAGGCCTCTCTCATCTTTTTAAGTGGGAGAACTTGCATAATTGGTGGCTGACTAAATACTTTTTTGCCCCACTGTATCTCTCTGGCATTTTACATAATTTATGCAGCAGCATACAATACATTTTTGGACTCACCTTGTTGTGCTCTGCTCACTTGAACAGGAAGGTGGCGCTGCGGTCCTTCATGGGCAAATTTGGTCATTAAAGTCTGGCATTCAATGGATTTATGGTGCTTCAAAACAAATGGGAACTCTGAAAAAAACAAGATTGAATCATGATGATGTCATTGATCTTCAGGTCGTAGCTCTAGAAAGAGGCCGGATTTACAATTCTGAGTTGGAGTATTTTCACAGTCAGAACTCATTTATTCCCAACTTCCCAGTTGTCTTGAACTCACTGAAGTCAAGTTATCACCGGTTTCGAGTTAACAGTTGTTTTGAGCACAGCACAAATCATGCTTCATTGGCAGCATGGTCAATGTTGAATGTTTAGAATTTTAAATTTGGAAAAGAGACACTTAATCCAAGATTTAGGACCACACAGCCACTCCACTGAATAGCAGGCTAGTGATTGCTTTGCAATGCTTGCAGTCAGCTGCTGTCGCTGATTCCTTCCAAACCACTCATTGTTGAATTTGTGATTTCCAACTTGTTGTATAATGCTTATGTCCAATGAGCACTGATACGTTTCATCTATAATTTCTCTTCATTATTTCTCTTCATATGACACGGATAAGAAATTATTTGCCAGTAGATTGTCGACTTGATTCATGATAATGACTTCTAGCTAAGATTTTGAAAGTATGATGTTGACATGATCAGTCCAATCAAAGCTACTGTACATATAACGTGATTTGATGTAATTTTATTTGTGGCCAATGACCTTGAGCCTTCCTGGATGGGTACTTCTAATGTAACTCTATGGCAGCACCCAAGGAGATTTTCTAGCTCTACCCTTAGACTTGGTGGTGATGTAGGGTCCCCATGAGTGACAGAACACTGAGCCAATCACAGCACAAGACTGCATTTTCTGCTTGCTTGCCCCACCACCACAGAAAGCACTGAGCTAGGCTGAAACACCTGCATTTTGGAGCTGCCTTACTCAAGAAAACAAAAAAGAGACCATGTTTGTATGCAACTTTATTAACTCAATGATATATTTTTTACATTGTTTGCAAACATGTATTAATGCTAGAATAACATGTGAGTCTCAAAACAGTGGCGACCCTTCACCCCCCTGAATGACGGGTCACCACTGAATGACAACTCTCTTGCTGTGAAATAAAAATTGGGTTTGTTTTCAGGCCTTTTATGCGGGTTTTGAGTGGTCATTGGGCTATAATTTTTCTTGACCTGGCAACACTGTATACCCAGCTAATTCCCCCAGATTTAGGGTGACCACATGGCCCGGATTGTGCGGGACAGTAAAGTATTTTAGCGCTTTGTCCCTCAACCTAACAATTATGTCCCACATTTTATCAATAAATTAAAACACAACTAATTTGGAAAAAGGTTGATTTGTTCAGTACTTTATTCAGACTTCCTATTCATTTGATGAGAATTGACATTCCAACCTATATTTTGCAGTCACGTTACATTTATGACAATATATTATATAAGGATGTGACGCTGGTGATGTTAATCATTTCTCCAATCATTGTTGAGATCTCATATTCGGCGCAGCTCAAGAAACGTAGGCCAATGTCATACCAATCACATTTGTCAAATCCTTTTAGGCTCAATTCTAGCTAAACTTGGAGAGGACAGTTAACTACCAGTAATTTCAAAATGTGTACGTCTAATGAAGAGCTCTCCATAACATTCTCTAGACCAACCAGAAATGTTTCATGGGCCACATATTCCCAGATTTTCATAAAACAGCCACACAAGTGGTCTCTCGTTTCTAGCCCAACTTTTGCGGGAGGCATAAAAAGAGTAGGTTACGTGTGCTTCAATATTCATGTCTTGGCTACACTATACTTCGAATGTCCCTCAAAATCTTCCCATTGTCCAGTGGTGTAAAGTACTTAAGTAGTATTTTAAAGTATATTATTTAAGTAGTTTTTGGGGGTATCTGTATTTCACTATATATATTTTTGTTTACTTTTACTTTACTACATTCCTAAAGAAAATAATGTACATCTTACTCCATACATTTTCGCTGACACCCAAAAGTACTCATTACATTTTGACAGGAAAATTGTCCAATTCCCTACGGCCTCTGATCTGGCACTCACTAAACACAAACACTTTGTTTGTAAATTATGTCAGTGTTGGAGCATGCCCCTGGCTATCCGTCAATAAAAACAAACAAGAAAATGTTGCCGTCTGGTTTGCTTAATATAAGGAATGATCTAAATCTACCAATTATATGCATATCCTAGCTTCTGGGCCTGAGTGACAGGTAGTTTACTTTGGGCATGCTTTTCATCCGGACGTGAAAATACTGCCCCCTATCCCAAAGAAGTTAATGTAAGGAATTTTAAATGATTTATACTTTTACGTTTACTTTTGATACTTAAGTATATTTAAAACCAAATACTTTTAGAGTTTTACTCAAGTAGTATTTTACTTGGTGACTTTCACTTGAGTCATTTTCAGTTTAAAACTTATTGCTGCAGGGGCAGTATTGAGTAGCTTGGATGAAAGGTACCCAGAGGTGCCCAGAGTCAACGGCCTGCTCCCCAGTCCCAGTTGCTAATATATGCATATTATTATTAGTATTGGATAGAAAACCCTCTGAAGTTTCTAAAACTGTTTGAATGATGTCTGAGTATAACAGAACTCATATGGCAGGCAAAAATCTGAGAAGAAATCCAAACAGGAAGTGAGAAATCTGAGGTTGGTCGATATTCAACCCAGCCCCTATTGAATTCACAGTGGGATATGGATGAAGTTGCACTTCCTAGGGCTTCCACTAGATGTCAACCATCTTTAGAAACTTGAATGAGGCTTCTACTGTGTTGTGGGGCTGAATGGGAGCTGAATGAGCCAGGTGTCTGGCAGAGAGCCAATGGCTGGTCACACGCAATTCACATGATAGCGATCTGCGTTCCATGGCTTCTCTACACACAAAGGAATTCTCCGGATGGAACTTTATTGAAGATTTATGATAACAACACCCTAAAGATTGATTCTATACTTAGTTTGACAAGTTTCTTCGACCTGTAATATAACTTTTTGAAGTTTTCGTCCGACGTTCGGATGGACCTTCACGAGCATTTGGAGTTGTGTACTAAACGCGCTAACAAAAGTAGCTACTTGGACATAAATAATGGACATTATCGAACAAATCAAGCATTTATTGTGGAACTAGTATTCCTGGGAGTGAATTCCAATGAAGATCATCAAAGGTATAATTTATAATGTGATTTCTGATTTGTGTTGACTCCAACATGGCGGATAGTTTTATTTATTTTCTGAGCGCGGTCTCAGATTATTGCATGGTTTGCTTTTTCCGTAAAGTTTTTTGGAAATCTGACACAGCGGTTGCATTAAGGAGAGGTATATCTATAATTCCATGTGTATAACTTGTATTTTCATCTACATTTATGATGAGAATTTCTGTTGAATTGATGTGGCTATGCAAAATCACTGGATGTTTTTGGAACTAGTGAACGTACGCGCCAATGTAAACTCAGATTTTTTTATATAAATATGAACTTTATCAAACAAAACATACATGTATTGTGTAACATGAAGTCCTATGAGTGTCATCTGATGAAGATCATCAAAGGTTAGTGATTAATTTGATCTCTATTCGTGCGTTTTGTGACTCCTCTCTTTGGCTGGAAAAATGGCTGGGTTTTTCTGTGAGTTGGTGGTCACCTATCATAATCGTTTGTGGTGCTTTCGCTGTAAAGCCTATTTGAAATCGGACACTGTGGTGGGATTAACAACACGATTACCTTTAAAATGGTATAAAATCCATGTATGTTTGAGGAAATTTAATTATGAGAGTTCTGTTGTTTTGAATTTGGCGCCCTGCACTTTCACGGGCTGTTGTCATATCATCCCGTTAACGGGATCAAGTATGACAATTGAGGGCTTTTTACACTACTGCCGTTATCCTGCATTTGGGTATTTTAAATGGGGTTACCCTACCCGGAAGCTGCCGTTTCAAAACCAATGCAATCAATGCTAACCAGGTTCACCCGGGGTATAGGCCCATGGCATTAATCGAATCCCACATGTGGCTCGATAGCTTCATGTTGAATATATCATGGGGCATTTGTAGTCTGTAGAGTGTAGTGTATAACTTTCACGTTCGTGCTGATCACTTATGATTTACCATCTAGATTATGCGCAACACGTCTTCTCCGTCATGCACGTCTTCTAAACCCTCCCATTTTGCCCAAAGGCCACTTTCACAAGCAGTCACTGACATGCGCTTAGACGCAAGCACATATTGCAGTAATAGGACCACAGTAGAAACACAGATATTTGGCCAGTAATTCCCTTTTTATGATTGAAATGTATGGGAAAAGTGTATTGGTTATACATTTAACCAGAACGAAAATGTTTTGAAACTACCTCAAATTACTCAGGTTTGAGGTAGTTTCAGTTTTGCATGTGATGATCTGTTCTAAAAGCCTGACGATAATTATAGGCCTACCCCCTCAAAAATGCACTAAAAACGCATTGATACGTCAAGTAATTAGAAACGCTACTTTTTATAATTATGAAAAACAATGAGTGTCTGGGTTTTCTACGTGATAACAGATCAACTGTCCCTCTTATTCAGTAGCATGTCGTTATGATTCTTGCATCAATGAATAACTGTATGTATATGAAATGTAGTTACACTAGTGAGCACTAGATGGTGCCACTGCAGCTTATTTTGCCTCAGTCTTTCTAAGCAGACCCCAGTGATGTATAAACACAATAACCGTTTTCAATAGTGTGGCAAAGGGGACTTCAGCTGTAGTACTTACACTGATGTTCTTGCAGTTCAGTTGTTAGTAAACATCTTGACACCAAGAAATTTGGTGGCATCCTCAGAACCGGTCCCAAATCTGGACCTGCAATGTTCTTACGCTACCGGTGGTGCTTCTTTTGATCAAAACACAACAATAATCACACACTCATAACCTGCAAAACACTAATGTGTATACAGGCTTCTGTATATTAGACAATTAATATACTAGTAAACCTTTCATCCATAAACTACAGCAGCTTCTTTCAATTTACAACCCCCAAATCCATGGTATGCAATTAGGCTATTGTATATTAGAAAATCAATATACCAATAACCTCAAATTATATCAGCTATTGATTGCTTGAAAGAAAATAAATAAGCGAAGAGAACGACAATGGAAAGAAACAAGTTAGGGAGACAGACACTGGGGAGTTTGTAAATGTCTTCACAACACTGGACAGGTACTGGGACTACACAACAGACAAAGACACATTCAATATTAGGGGAAAATGGTTTAATTTTGGAGACAGAGGCAAAGAAACACCACACATGAACAAACATTTACCAAATAAAACATCGACTTGGCTTTCCAACTACACACCACTCATTCTATGGTAAAAACAGAAAAATCTAACGACACAGGTAAAAAGCAAAAAGCCCAGAACTAAAACAACAAATAATTAACTTTCTATTAAACTAATACATTTATTTATCCATCCACACAAGTTGCCTATAATCAATCCAGATGGTCATTTATAATAACCATGTGGACAGAGCACAATACTACTAACATGAAACTTACCACAATTTTAGACCCCCGCCCCCCCCACCCCAAAAAAGTGAATAACAAAGTGAGGAACATGTAGAGAGCAAGTTGATGAAATCAAAATTAAGGTTATTTTAAGAAATAAAACATACTACCAAAACTGTTCTCATTGACAACCACCAAGAAGCCTAACTCAGGACCCACATTCAAGGCGAGGCCTTATAGAGAGGCCAGACATTTTTTTCCAATATAGATTTTTTTCTTTAATTATTTCCAATATAAAAAAGCTTCACTGGTACAAAATACATATGAACAACCAGTATTGTAGAAATTGGAAAGAGCCTGTTTTTGTAATTTTGTTATTTTCAAATCCCACCCAAGTTTTAAAAAAGTTTGTTAATTAAAACAGAAAATCACTACTGTAATAATGCTTTACAGATCAGATAACATCAAGATGCACCGCGACTTTGGTTTTTCTCAAGACAACACAAACATCTATCAAATCATTTATGTGGAGAAGAACATGAACAAATAATTCATATCAATTATTAATCAGACAATAAAAATGGTACAGAACGAGGACAGATAGATTGTTGACCAAGACAATATCTAAGAGACGCAAAGCTACCACATACCTTTGTCAAATAGCACTTCAGAGTATGAGAGAGCAGTGAGCACTGACAGAAATACTGAGACTACATCCAATATGGGACCCTATTCCCTATCTGCCCTGGTCAAAATTAGTGCACTATGTAGGGAGTAGGGTGCAATTTGGAACGCACACCCAAAAATGGTGGTTGTGACGGAAGCCCCCGAAGTGAGTCTCAAGTTCCTATACCCTGACCCATGTGTGATTTTATATTGTGCTTATATTTCAACATTTTCAGTAACACTTCTTTTTACAATAGTTTTAGAACTAACTACCTGCTATAATCAATTCAATATTAACTAGCATTGGTTATCAGTTTGTTGTAGCCTACATACTAAATTATTTTTTAGAAAACTGTCATAAAGACAAATCAATGTTTATAATATGGCACACTTCCCAGGTTTTGGTTGATGCAAAAAATGATATTTATTTTATTTCTATTATAATCAATAAATCAATATACAACCACTACCATTTTGCCAAATAACAAGCATTCATAATATACATCGTCTCTGACTGTACCGTAAAGTACTCAACTCTGTCACTCACCAACAAGGGGATTTGTCTTAAAAAGTTTAGGGTTGTTTCTTGTATAATAATTTTAAAAAAGTACTTGCCAAAGTGTTAAAATTCACACATCACATTAGAACCAATAACTTGACACAAAGTGGGAAAAAAACAGAGGGTGATTTAGCCTTAATGACACACTGGTATCAATATAATAACAACCATGCCAAAATAAAAAATAAAAGAGCGTTACCTAACTTCAGCAATCTCTAATAATAACAACCAAGGCCTAATAGTATCTGTGTAGGCAGTTTCTAGACATATAATATGGCACTTTGATTATTGTATTGCATTTGGATATAAAAACACACTGCAAAAAGCACATGCTCCATCATATTGAACGCAAAATATTTTTTTATTAGTAGTACCTTGGTAGTTCTGGGAAGTGCCACCAACCCATGCTTCAAAGACAAAAAGATTAGCAAAAAAGTGAACATTTCCCCTAATATGTCTGCTAATAACTGACAAACTACTCCCATTCAACAAACAAAACTCCAAACTCCTCTCAACAATTGCTGCTAGAACTCCCAAGCTAAAACTGATGCCATCTGTGGTGATTTAAAAAAATAAATTAAAGTGTTTAAAATGGCAACAATTGTGCATTTTGTGTCTTGTTAATCCCAAATCTGTTGCGAAAGACACCTTACGCAGTGCTTGCATCTTCCACACAGAGCTGAATCTCAAACACACAGGACCCTGAGTTGACAACCCTTGTTTAGAACCATTTGGGTCGTAGTCAATAGGGCAAACCGTAGCAAACCGGAAAATGAAAACAGGCAGATCTTATTGGGCAAGTTCAGATAGTCTCCCATGCTTGATTCTGTTTTGTGCCTAGTGAATACGACCCCGGTACACCTTTTTCTTTTTGGGGAACCTATCTTTGGGGGGCTGGATGTAAATGATTTGAGCTGACCCATCAGCTTCGCAGTTCAACTGACAGAAAGTAGGCTAGTCCATTATCACCCCTATGCTGAAACATGGAATGCTTTTGTAAACCAACACTGTTTTGGTGGGGGTGAGTCGAGCAGTGTTAACACATAGATACTGTGCGTAAGTTTTGAATAGAAAAGTTTTTTTTAATGTGTGATAAACTAATATCTTATCACCAACAAAGAAATTCTGTGTGTGTGTGTGTGAGTGACCAAATAAAAATTCTCGCTCACGTTCAGGGGCTCCGAGTGTTTTTACGGTCACAAAACAAAGTGTGTGTGAGAAAATGGGCACCGTCACATATTGTAAGAAGTTAAAATACTGTGTGTGTGAGTTTGACACATGGGCACTTTAAAAACAAAAAAGGATCATCTGTCTTCTGTGTTCAATACAAGGCATCTACACTAAACAAAAACTCAAACATCCATTTATCAAATAAATTCTCATCAAGAAGAAATTCACCAAAAATTCTCAAGTACCTTAAGTAAGAATTTAACACCAAGTTTTAATCGTTCTCTTTTTTTTAAAGTAGGAAAAAACAAATTCAGTCTATATACTCCCCAAGATGACACAATGACAATCTATTATCTGATGTGTCCAAAAAAGCTAATAATCCATAAAGGAATTCTGACAATACAGTGACTTCAGAAAGTATTCACACCCCTTGACTTTTCCCACATTTTGTTTTGTTACAGCTTGAATTTCAAAATGGATTAAATATAGATTATCTTGGTCCATGGCCTACCCAAAATACCCCATAATGTCAAAGTGGACGCGGACGTTATTCCAAATTGACAAATTAATTAAAAAATATATAAATCTGAGTATTCAACCCTTTTGTTATGGCAAGCATAAATAAGTTCATAAAATAAGTTGCATGGACCCGCTCAGTGTGCAAAAGTGTTTAACACTCTCTCTGTACCCCACACATACAATTATCTGTAAGGTCCCTCAATTGAGCAGTGAAGTATAAACACAGATTCAGCACAAAGACCAGGGAGATTTTCCAATGCCTTGCAAAGAAGGGCACCTATTGGTAGATGGGGCAAAAAAAATAGACATTGAATATCCTTTTGAGCATGGTGAAGTTATTAATTACACATAGTATGGTATATCAATACACCCAGACACCACAACTCAGTTGCCGGAGAGGAAGGAAACCGCTCAGGGATTTCCCCATGAGGCCAATGGTGACTTTAAAACAGTTAAATTTTAATGGTTGTGATAGGAGAAAACTGTAGTTACGCAACAATACTAACCTACTAATTGAAAGAGTGAAAAGGAAGCCTGTACAGAAAAATAATATTCCAAAACCTGCATAATGTTTTCAACAAGGCACTAAATGAATACTGAAAAAGAATTGGCAAAGCAAATCGTTAAGGACATGAGTTTTTCAGGATAAAAAAAAGACAGAATGGTGCTAAACACAGGCTAAATCCTAGAGGGTAACCTGCTTCAGTCTGCTTTCCACCAGACACTGGCCGATGAATTCACCTTTCAACCTCACACACAAGGCCAAATCTACACTGGAGTTGCTTACCAAGAAGAGAGTGCATGCTTCAGTTAAGCTGGCACCTAGCCAAACTCGGCTAGCCTGGTTAAATGACCTTCCTTTGAAAAAAGAAGAGGAAATAGTACGGTTGGACCATTTTGAGACGCCGTAGCCAATATACACTTCCTCAGTAAGAATTAATCTAACTCAAGAAATCTGTCATTCATTTTGATGAAGATTTATCTTAGTCGGGGCAATTTTACATTAAGTTGTTTCGTGCAGTATTTGTCAATTAAAACATTTGCATGAAAACGAGTCGTCTCTTGTTGCATGACAAAGACTTTATTAAAGAATCCCTAATGTTGACCAATCACCAAAAAAATCAGCACAGAAGTCCAAACGAATAAAAACGTCACAAAATTTTGTCATAATATATTCAAACTCCACCGAACTGTTTCAGCTGGGAAGCACGCGGACACAATTACCCAGAAAGACTCACAGCTGTAATCGCTGCCAAAGGTGCTTCTACAAAGTATTGAATCGGGTGTGAATACTTACTTAAATGATATATTTTTGTATTTAGTTTGTCAATAATTTGTGCCAACATTTCTGAAACCATGTTTTTCACAGTCATCTTATGGTACGGTACATTGTGTGTAGATGAGTGAGGGGAAAAAATCTAGTCATCCATTGTGAATTCAGAACAGAATGTGGAATAAGTCAAGGGATATGAGAACTTTCTGAAGGCACTGTACATGTAAATAAGTAGGAATTACATCACCACTCGTAATGACATTTATTTTTTCGAAAGGTTGTGTTGATCGAGCAAACAGTTGTTTTTTTAATCCTCTTTAAAAACTTGAAACACTTAGACCCTAGCAGATGACATTACAACATAATCTACAAAATAACCCCAAAGTTAACCTAAACTTCTATAGATTCAATGGTATAAAATATAGGTAATCTAAGTGTGCATTTAAACCACAGATTGTCTATTTGTGAATCGGTTCTAAAAAGTTCATGTAGGTAGTCATAGCAAATCTACCTTTTAATTGTGCCGTAAATATTTTTGGGAATAAAGAATAAAGCTAAATAGGTAAATAAACTGTTATATTTTCATTAATGAAAACCAAGTCACCAACAGCCTTAGCGAGAAAATTGAAAATCTTTACAATGCCTTCTTGAATATTAAATGTGAAAAGCCATAACAACGCACTGAGGGGAATTCCGGTTGATAATCAGACTTGTTTTGAAAATTGTTTTGCTAGTCGAGTGGTCTTAGTGTGCAGCCGAAATGGCACCCTATTCCCTACATAGTGCACTACACTTTTGACTAGAGCCCTGGCGGCAAATAAAAATCAGTGCACTAAATAGGGAATAGGGTGTCATTTCAGACACAACCTTATAGTATGTTGTTTCAGAAGCCAGCATATTGCTAAATGGCACAAAGTAGCACTGTGCCGTGCTAGTCCCTGTATTAAAACTTTCAAGTGAACTTTAGACCGAGAGAAGAGGTTAAAAGAAACAACATAAAAACAAGCAAATTACAAAATTAAAAAAGAATAAACTATCCCACAGGCTTTTAAAACAATGTTTTTTTCTGCATTTGCTAAATAGTCTCTTAAATGAAATAAGCGCAGGTAAGATTTCACATTGATTTTGCTTGTCCTCCCTCCCTTCCCTCCCATTACATTTATACAGAAAAACTAGAGAAAAATGAAGTTACATGCGAAAGAAATTGGACTTATCCAAAATGGCAGCCTATTCCCTATATAGTGCAGCACCTAGCACTGATCAAAAAGGCTTTGGTCAGAAGTAGTGCACTATACAGGGTGCCATTTTGGATACAACCAATCAGGTTGAGCTATGATCAAATTTCATATGTCAAAGGTCAGTGGGGGGGGTGTGGTCAGGTAGCCTATTGGTCAGGCGAGCTTTAGCGAGACATCAGAGACAACAATGGTGGGAGGATGATGAGGAGTAGCCAGGAGGAAGAGGAGGAGTTTTGGGTTGGCTTTCAACACCATGAGGACATGCTAGGCTAACGATGAGCAAACAGGCATGGAGATTTTTTCTAAAAAAGGGAAGAAAAAACACGAAAGGAGAGAGGTAGAGAGAGCGAGAGAGAGAGAGAGAGACAGAGAGGGAGAAAGAAGTTAGCCACAGCACAATAACCTTTCAAACATGAGGCACCAACAACGACAAACAATGCCAACCACCACATATAACATAATGACAATTGGGGATGTTTCCCCACACACACACAAAACAATACAGTTTGATACAGGAAATGACATCATCAGATTAGGAAATGACATCACTAGACGTATGTTAGACAGTCAGACATGCACATACACTTGGCACTCAAAGTGATGCATCTCTAACCAGTCAGTCCCTTCAGGAGAGACATGGATGGATGGAATGATTGGAAGAAGTTAATTATGAAAAGAAGTGAGCAGAGGTAGCCCCAGCAGCTTGACATTGCTTGGTTTTAAGAAAGAAAAAGAATGAATGATGGAAGCAGAGAGAAAAAGTGAAAGAGCTTCACATATTAAGAGGTAACAGATCAATGCAACAGACTGAAGCCCAAGAGCTCTGATAGTCTGATCCTTAGTCAACCCGTCTATTTTAAACCTAGTAAGTAGATATAATGAAATGGTACAGAAATAATCAAATCTGGTGTTCCCTCTTATATATCACAACACAAAATACCCTTTTGAACACTGGCTCTAGTGATAGCTATAAATAATCATATAAATTAACACACTTTATACCACTCTTAAAAATTACATGATGAAACTGTAAAAGGAATGGATGCAGTAATAATAGACATGTAAAGAACATAACCGGTTTAAGATAACAAGACCCCAGTGGAGTGAGTCTGAATGACACCCACGATAGTAGTAAGGCGCCCCTGGGGCCAATTAGGGTTAAGTGCCTTGCTCACGGGCACATCGGCAGATTTGTGACATTGTCGGCTTAGGTATTCGAACCAGCGACCTTTCGGTTACTGGCCCAACGCTCTAACCTCTAGGCTACCTGCCACCCTATTAATTAAGTCTCTGCTGTGGTGATCAGATGGCCTTGGCTTTAGTCGTGGGTTGGGTAGACTTAGACTTACCCGTGTAATGCTAACATAGAGCCTGGGGAAAATGGCCCCTGCCCTGGGTAAGATCAGTAGGGTTTGCTGTCGTTCTTAGAGCGCTTCAGCTGCACCTTGAGCCTCTTCATGCCGATCTGGAAGCCGTTCATGGCCTGGATGGCGGCCTGTGCCGACACTGGATTGTCGTAGCTGACAAACCCTGAGGAATGGAGGAAGGAAATTAGGGCTAGTGACATACCAAACTCAAACCAATGAGGCAAAAAAACAAGTCTTCAGAGATTTCCATGAGATACAAGGGGGCTGTGATCAATGAGTTCAACAGATAACAGTCCTAAATAACCCTAATCTTTTCCAGAAATACGGACATCAAATCGGAATGGTATAATTGGTTTGACAACCAACAACGCATATTTAATAAAGAAAATCAAGCGATGACTGTTTATCAAAATGTACAGTGCATCCAGAAAGTATTCAGACCCCTTGCCTTTTCCACATTTTGTTAAGCTAAGCCTTATTCTAAAATCGATTAAATAGTATTTTCTCCTCATCAATACCCCATAAT
Source organism: Oncorhynchus nerka (assembly GCF_034236695.1). Classification (NCBI taxonomy): domain Eukaryota; kingdom Metazoa; phylum Chordata; class Actinopteri; order Salmoniformes; family Salmonidae; genus Oncorhynchus; species Oncorhynchus nerka. The sequence goes on along the minus strand of NC_088420.1, from coordinate 57,048,494 downwards.
AACAAAGCGAAAAACAGGTTTAGAAATGTTGCAAATGTATAAAAAAAATACCTTATTTACATAACTATTCAGACCCTTTGCTATGAGACTCGAAATGGAGCTCCGATGCATCCTGTTTCCATTGATCTTCCTTGAGATGTTTCTACCAAGCCATGAGGTCGAAATAATTGTCCGTAGAGCTCCGAGACAGGATTGTGTCGAGGCACAGATTTGGGGAAGGGTACCCAAAAAAAATCTGCAGCATTGAATGTCTCCAAGAACACAGTGGCCTCTATCATTCTTAAATGGAACAAGATTGGAACCACCAAGACTTCCTAGAGTTGGCCACCTGGCCAAACTGAGCAATCAGGGGAGAAGGGCCTTGGTCAGGGAGGTGACCAAGAACCCGATGGTCACTCTGACAGAGCTCCAGAGGTCCTCTGTGGGGATGGGAGAACCTTCCAGAAGGACAACCATCTCTGCAGCACTCCACCAATCAGGCGTATATGGTAGAGTGGCCAGACTGAAGCCACAACTCAGTAAAAGGCACATGACAGTCCGCTTGGAGTTTGCCAAAATGCACCTAAAGACTCTGACCATGAGAAACAAGATTCTCTGGTCTGATGAACCCAAGATGGAACTCCCCTGCTCCAGAGAGCTCAGGACCTCAGACTGTGGCGAAGGTTCACCTTCCAACAGGACAAAGACCCTAAGCACACAGCCAAAAGTCAACACAGGAGTGGCTCCGGGACTCTGAATGTCCTTGAGTGGCCCAGACAGAGCCCAATCTAACATCTCTGGAGAGACCTGAAAATAGCTGTGCAGGGACACTCCCGATCCAACCTGACAAGAGCTTGACAGGATCTGCAGAGAAGAATGGGAGAAACTCCCCAAATACAGGTGTGCCAAGCTTGTAGCGTCATACCCAAGAAGACTTGAGGATGTAAAAAAAAATGCCACTGCCAAACGTCCTTCAAAAAAGTACTGAGTAAAAGTTCTGAATACTTACGTAAATGTAGTTGAATTTTTTATGTTTTTTAAATTTTATTTCAAATTAGCAAAAATGTCTAAAAACCAGTTTTTCTTTGTCATTATGAGATATTGTGTGTAGATTGATGAGGGGAAAAAACGATTTAATACATTTTAGAATAAGGCTGTAATGTAACGAAATGTGGAAAAAGTCAAGGGGTCTGAATACTTTTCGAATGCACTGTAGCTGGTTAATGATCCTGCTTTCTACCCCAGCGGCCATTGAGCCAGTTATTTCTCATGTTTGGAGGCAGCAGACTACATACCGAAGCACTTGCTCAGATTGGTCTGTTTGTCGATGAAGACTTTGGCAGAGACGACACTTCCAAAAGGCATGAACATCTGCAGGACATCCTGGTCTCCAAACTCCTGGGGCAGGTGGTAAATGAACAGGTTGGCTCCCTCAGGACCTGAGGGAGAGAAAGCAGAAAGAGCAAGAGGGGAGAGGATCGCAGGGGAGGAGAGAGAGGGGTGGAGAGGAGAAAAGGAGAGGTAGAGAGGAGACAGATAGACAGATCAACAGATCAAGAAACATAATCATGTGGCATGACGCACAGCTGTGGCCAGCAGACTGACCTGGGTTCAAAATTGTATTGGAAATCTTTCCAATACTCAATCTGTGCTTGATTGAGCTCGCCTGGAACCAATGGAATAGTCCCAAGAGCACCAAAGCCTTCCAATCTGGCACTTGAGGGCCCTGAAGTTCCCCTTAGGTGCAGATCTAGGATCAGCTTCTCCCCTCCCACAATCCTAACCACTGCGAAACTGACCCAAGATCAGCTTCCAGGCCGGGGCAACTCATCTTATTCCCACTAGTGGCAAGCTCAAGCAAATGCTGAAAGTATTTGAAAGAAAACCAATACTACCTGACCACACATTGTGGTTAGTGTGTGGACTGAGACTCACCCTCCCTCTGGCTCCCAGCTGAAGGAGCAATGAAGGAGAGGAGAGGATGGAGTTTTAGATTTGTTTTTTGAGAAAGAGAGATACTGGTACTAAGTAAACATATGACACTGCGCCCTATGTTTAGTCGATTATTTTCTTTCAATGTCATACATCGTTTACTTGCAAAGCCCATTTGGGCTTACAAGAAACTAGTTGAGACACACATGGCCAAAACATTGATATTTGCATGACATTTTTGGTAATTTAGCAGACTTACAGTCAATGCATTCCACTTAAGGTAGCTAGGTAAGGCAACTATATATCACAATCAATGTAAGTTAACAAGACAACATTTGCAGCCTAACTGGTGTGTGGACTGAGACTCACCCTCCTTCTGGCTCCCGCCGGCTGCTCCCTGCAGTAGGGACTGGCTGTAGAGGGAAGGCAGGGCGGAGGCCGTGTACTGCTGCATCCCTGAATAGGCCTGAGTCAGTGCGTCCATGGAACTCGCCCCCGAGCCGTTCGCCATCGAGGCCCCCAGTCCTCCGTTCATAGCCGCCATTCCTAACACAGTAGACGTAAAGATATCATTTATTTTGACAATTCAAAAATACAGATTACATCCATGCAACTGGATACAACAGCCAGAAGAAAGGCCTCGACACCTAAAGTTCTCTCTACCATACAGACTGGCATACACTTGGGATTAAAATGACACTAGTCTAGTCCTATACTAAATAGCTATTTCAATGGATATTCTCCCAAGCATTCTTTTCAGTCCAAACCAGGCAATGTGTGCGTAAAACCAGCCCTTACTCCAACATTTGACAATCATGAACGTGGGCAACCATACAGTAAAGAAGCCTGAACATCAACAGAACACAGCGGCTTCATCAACACAATTAATTAAGGTATGATTTGAATGGCCAAAAAACAAAAAAGGTTGAAGAAAAGGTAGTGAAGTCATTGTTTTTAGGGCAGTACTCACGGTTGGAGTACTCACCGCTGACACCCCCAGTGAGGGCGTTGAGGTTGTTGAGACCCATGGAGGTCCCTGTCAGGCCCCCGCCGAGGCCCTGGGTCAGGCCCAGAGAGGCCAGGGTGTTCATGGCTGCACCAGCGCTGGAGCCTGCAGTCTGGCCTGCTGCTGGGGAGGAGAGGGGTCAGATGTTACTATTAGGTGTCGTTTAAGCCTAGCAAAGATGTGGTATAGTGGAGTAGATAGAGCAGGCCAAGCAATTGAATACGACGCAGGTGCACTCGTAGGTGTCTTTCTTTGGGGACACAGAATCTTAATCCTGGACTAAAAAGCAAGTTCAATGGGGAATCTCCATCAAAAAGTTTTTAGTTCAGGACTATGTTAAATCTGTGTCATAAGATTAAGCGCCGTATATTTTTTTGTGAGCAGTACATTTTTTATAGAGCGAAAAATGAAGGGAGAAACTAACATTGGCCTCAGACTGCTAGATTACCTGGACTATAGAGAGACACTGGGCTATAGTTACCTGAGTTATAGAGATTACCTAGAGCTCCGTTGGCTGACAGGGCGTTGGAGCCGCCGCCTGAGTTCTGGGCTACAGAGGCAGCAGCAGCTAACGTTGCCAGGTTCTGCAGCTGCAGCTGGTTCACACCTGGAAGAGGTGAGTGAGAGAGAGGTTGTTTTATTTCAACTTTATTTATTCAAGTATGTCAATTAAGAGCAGATGCTTATTTGCAATGACAACCAAGAGGGGGAAATGGAGCTGCATTAGCTGTTCTTATGGGAGACCAGAAGAGCGGAATCATTCGCATACAGAAAGAAATGGCAAAAACAAGAAGACTTCATAGCATTGACATATAACAGGAAAAGAAGTGGCCCTGGCACCCTGCCTTGAGGCACTGCACCGGTTCTTGATTTTCACCCCTATAAATTTGTCCCCAGCAGACTTGTATCTCCTAGAATAGCTACTGTGATTAATGTTCCAATCTTATTCAACGGTAATGCGATTTTAGTGGTTGTGAAACTATGTGGGAGTAAAGCATCGTGACAGAAGGTTATTTACATGAACAGTTGTATGTTTATCAGAGTGGGTTTGAGTTGTGGAGGACGGGAACAGGGACCGGGAAAAAAATGAGTGACTCACCTCCTAGCCTCTGCATGCCACCAAAATTACTCTGGTTACTGGTAGATGTCGCCTGTTGGAGCAACTGTAAAAGAAAGAGAGAGTTCTAGAACAGAGTAAAGTAGACTTGTGCTCATTCCCAATAATTTTTGTCTTTCCTTGATTCCCCACGTCCTCTCTCGTCTTTTTCAAAACTCATTGAAGGTCCGCGGGTAGGGCCCTTCTCAAATGTGTTTTGAGAAAAAGGAGAGGAACTTCTCCTCCAATGTAGAGACAGATAGGAGGTGACAAGGACCTGAGGAAAAGTATGACTTCTCAGAATGTCATGCTTTCCCAACAATGATAAACATGCATGTAGCCTATATTTATGAATATGTATGTCAATGGTTTCAATTTACTGCCAGGTACTGTACTGTGAGGCCTCCCAGCCCTGCCAGGTTACTGTGGCGTACTATGGTGTATTAAGGTGTACTTACTGCCAAGTACTGTGGGGTGAGGCCTCCCAGCCCTGCCAGGTTTCCCCAGGTGGAGGCGCTGTTGAGCTGCTGCATCTGTTGGGCCATCTGCTGCTGCAGGCGCCGCTGCTCTTTGTCCCTCTGAGTGTCCGCAAACTTACACACCATGGGAGAGGAGCAGCCCTGTAGTGGGGGAGGAGCGAGAGTTAGATTTCACCAAGTCAAGTTCACACACACACACACACTATCAGAAACACAGACACTATCACAACAGTCAAATCCATGGGATTTTCCAGGAAGAACTATCGTGGAGGGTATACTATGCCCTGTGGTAATCTGGGGAATGTATTTCTTTAAGTGTTGCATTCAAAATAGGAAATAAACAATTAGAACATTGTCATGCACGACTAAGCCAGGCTACATTCCACAGACAGAACCAGGAAGGGATCATGTTTAGACAGAAACAAGACAGCCAGTTACACTTTATAACACTGGAGGGTATGGCTCAAAAGGAGGATTGGGGCGGGGTCGGTTGGGAGGGACTGAGGCTGAGGAGAGTCAACGCAAAACACACACACACACAACAAAGACAGATGGGAGGGACATAACAGAAACATATAAACAGAGAGTCAAACAAGGAAGGACGTGTATGCCAAGTCAAGACATAACGAGATAAGACATTTAGCTACAAAACACATACATAGGATAGCGCTGTAACAAACAGACAAGCCAGATATTGACATATCACTGGACAGACCAAACGTAGACATGTGGTATCAATGTTGTGAATTAGAGAGAGCCAGACAAAGGGACCAGGCTTGACAGGGAATTACTTTCTACACTAGTAGCACCTCCCAGAGCATCAGGGGGATACAGTAAAGACTAATACACTAGTAGCACCTCCCGTAGCATCAGGGGGATACAGTAAAGACTAATACACTAGTAGCACCTCCCATAGCATCAGGGGGATACAGTAAAGAATAATACACTAGTAGCACCTCCCATAACATCAGGGGGATACAGTAAAGACTAATACACTAGTAGCACCTCCCATAGCATCAGGGGGATACAGTAAAGACTAATATACTAGTAGCACCTCCCATAGCATCAGGGGGATACAGTACTGACTGTAAAGGGTGTAGTAGGGTTGCAAAATTCCCAGAAACTTTCCCCAAATCTCCAGAAATCGCCATCGGAGGATACCCGGATTCAGGAGGAGCAGAAAAGGAATACTCCAACAGGGATTTCTGGAAATGTCTCCAATTGCAACCCTAAAATGGTGCCATCACTACTGGGACCTAGTTCTAAATTCCGAGGCCCAGAGCTGAGCTAGTTTTATTCTGTGGTTCCTAATTAGGGATCGGTTGGCTGCTTCCCTAAGGAGCCTCTGACCTGTTAGCAGTCACATCACTCTTGCTCCAGTTCCTGAGCACTGAACTGATTCAACGGGAATACCAGCCCAGTTTTGAAGGGGCTTAGTGGGACAGTTACTCTTATACAGTACACGCATGCCTACAGTGCATCTCAGTTGACGCCTAAACGGTAGTGGAGAACCTAGGTTCCCTGATCTACAACGTTTTGAAAGGACCCACTAAGACAGTTGCTCTTATACTGTAGCCTTTATCTCTGTTTTGTTCAAGTCCATTCAGTATAATGAGCAGCGTAATGATTTACTATGCAGGTTAAGCATGGGTAAATAAACACTTTGTAATGCAAGAGGTTATACAGTTGCTCTAATATAGGACTATATCTCAGTTAATGTATATTGAATATAGTAGTCTCTATGCTTTACTATGTAGGCTAAACAATATGGGTAAATACTTTGTAATGCTAGGTTTAACACATTGCCTGGCGCGTTGCCGCTTTGCAACTGGCACGTCACAAATAAATAAAATGGTGTAAATAAATTAGTGGGATATTATTGATTCATTCGGCTTCTGCTAAAATATAGATTCAAAAATATGGTTTCTCTCCATGTGTGCCCTCTTAAAGCTCCAATATGTAACTTCTTGGGCGACCCGACTAAATTCACATAGAAATGTGAGTTCTAGATCTGTCAATCATTGAAAGCAAGTTTTAGAAGCGGTATATCAGTTGTATGTGAGCTAATTCTATGCTTCCCATTACAAATATTTATATAACAACCACCATACAAACGTAAACTTGGGAGTCACGCGATGACAAGTTGTGTGGTCCTTCCTCTACGACTCGTCGGGAAAGCATGCAGTTTATTAGGCTACAGATGAAATAAGTTATGCTGAACTTCACAGGCTGGCGAAAGTGCAATGGGATTAGCTTGATGCTCCTCTCCAATAAATATTGAGGGTCTTACACTGGCGACATGATGATCGATGCTTGGCTGCCGTTTAACAAATTTAAAATAAATCTTGCTCTTTTGGCCATAATAATCTTATGTAGGCTATACCCGCGAGCTGGCTTGAGCGCACTTGCCAATAACAGAATGGGCATACTGCTATATAACGATAATTATTTTGTGAGAAAACCATCGGTAGAGTTAAAAATGTGCTGGGAACCAATTTATTAAGTACATTTTTTATTCGGTTCATGGGAATTTAACTGCAAAATCTATTTTTATGTACCCTTTATCTCAACAACAAAATGAGATGAAAACACATCTCAGGTGGGAAAATTGTTCTCGTTCTGTGCGTGACTTCCTGCAAGACAGGAATGTCAGTGTTCTGCCATGGCCAGCGAAGATCCCGGATCTCAATCCCATTGAGCACGTCTGGGACCTGTTGGATCGGAGGGTGAGGGCTAGGGCCATTCCCCCCAGAAATGTCCGGGAACTTGCAGGTGCCTTGGTGGAAGAGTGGCTTAACATCTCACAGCAAGAACTGGTAAATCTGGTGCAGTCCATGAAGAGGAGATGCACTGCAGTACTTAATGCAGCTGGTGGCCACACCAGATACTGACTGTTACTTTTGATTTTTTTCGGGGACACATTATTCCAGGTCTGTTAGTCACATGTCTGTGGAACTTGTTCAGTTTATGTCTCAGTTGTTGAATCTTATGTTTATATAAATATTTACACGTTAAGTTTGCTGAAAATAAACGCATTTGACAGTGAGAGACGTTTTGGTTTTTGCTGAATATATATATTAAAACACTGCTTTAAAAAAAAACATACGTTTATGCAACATTAACCTATTAAAAACAGTTCTGTAGCAATGAGGTTTGTGCAGTAGGCTATAGGCGCAATACCTTATCAATGCATATTGGCTATGCTTGAATTGCCCTGCCAATGTTGTTCTTCTCAGACTATTTAGAATTTACATTTCACAATGTTAGGTATATGACCATACTGGAAATAGATGATTTGTTATATGACTTGTGGAGGCACAGCCAAGTGAGTGTAACAATTTGCTTATATATTTTACTGGAGTGATGGCCTGCATCTGGTGGTCAGTCTGCGGGGAGGGAGGTAACAGCAGTGAGGCTGCCTCTCAGACTCACAGTCCCTTCCTCTCCGGGGAGATACGTTTTTTAAGTCGCACTGTATTATTTCTGCCTTAAGCACCAATTAATGTTGTTACTCCTGTGACCAGAGAAAGTGACATATTCCTCTATTTAAAAAAAGACAAGCTGCTAATAATAACATTGCAAGCTTATCGGAACACTTTGCTATACTCCTTCATTGCAATTGCAGTACAGGTTGTAGCGTGAGTGAAAGTAGGGAGAACGCACATTTTATAGCTTATAAAACTGTTGAACAAAGTGTTGCAGTGCTGAATAACAACTTAAACATGAACTTACAGAAACTAACTGCTGTTTTTGAGTATTTGTTGAGTCTCTAGTCACTGCATCGCAGAGCTTGAGGCGTCACTACAGCCTGGGTTCAATTCCCAGGATGTGTCACAGCTGGCCGTGACCGGAAGACCCATGAGGCAGCGCACAATTGGCCCAGCGCTAGCTATCTGGGTTAGGGAAGGGTTTGGCCTGCCGGGATGTCCTTGTCCCATCACGCTCTAGCGACTCCTTGTGGCGGGCTAGGCGCCTGCAAGCTGATATCTTTTGCCAGTTTTAAGGCGTTTCCTTCGACACATTGGTGCGGCCGGCTTCCGGGTTAAGCAAGCAATGTGTCAAGAAGAAGTGCGGCTTGGCAGGGTTGTGTTTCGGAGGACGCATGGCTCTCGACCTTCGCCTCTCCCGAGTCCGTACAGGAGTTGCATCAATGGGACAAGACTAACTACCAATTGGGGGGAAAAAGGGGGAAAAGTACAATTAAAAATAAATAAAACCTGCGGTGCGCTCGAGGCTTCGTTTTACGGCAATGGCTCGAGGAAACTGGCGCAAACTTTGTAGACACGGTGAGCTGATCTATCTGATTGGCCAGCGGTAGGCCTATAAATGCACTTGATTTGCTCTGTAGACCTGCCGGGTAGGCTGAGTTCTACTTTCAGACATATGAAATGGTTCAAAATGGAAACACTTTGCCTTCCCGGTGCTAGGGCAGCCCGAATCAAGTGCACCTACCACCAACAGCGTGAAAATAAATACATAAATTAACGCATGGCTTTATAGTTTTTTTATACAGATATGTAAATAAATGGGCTTAACATCTTGTATTATTTTCCCTTCCGTACAGACGAATTAGCATATGAAGTATATAATTTGCATAAAGTAGTATAACAAGTTTATTCTAATTTCATAAATTGTTACAAACTCCCAGTTAGGCATTAAGCATAAACATGTGTTAATAATAGGACCAGCCTACTTTAAATTATTGGGGCTGAAATTACTGTAATTATGTTTTCCGTAGTGCCTAATTTGCATTGCAGTCCTATCCTTATAAAATGAGATGCTTCTCTATAACATGGAATACAAAGTATAACACCAGAACTACAGTTTCATTTTGTCTTCCAACACCCTAGTAATATTGGCCAAGTATGCTTTGCGTTGGTGTATGACTAATGTTCTGTGATATGACGTATTCTTTTTATAGTCCAAAGCCCAAAATAGTGCACTATAAAGGGAATAAAGTGTGATTTGGGACAACCTATAAAATCAACCAACATGTGTTTCCTTGTGAGATACAATTCTCAATTCGCACTTAAACCACAAGGAGGCAGCAGACTGCATAGAGGGAGAGGAGAGAGATGAGAAATAGGTGCTAAGGGGTACAGTACCTCCATAGTCTGAGAGTGATGCATGGTTTTGATTGCATTCGCGGCCTGAGCCCTGGTAGAAAATGTGATAAACGCACAGCCTGTAAGGGAGGGGAGAGGGAACAAGAGGAGGAGGAAGGGAGGGACAGACAAGAGGAGGGAGGGTAGGAGGGAGGGACAAAGAAGAAACAAAACAAGACAAAAGGTTTTGGGACACGTCGTTATGAAATCCCAAATAACACATTACAGTAACATAGAATGAACGGCACTCCAAGCACACAGAAGAACAACCGCTCTCACTGGTTAGCACATGGAAGTAACATAACAATACAGTCACAACAACAACCACATGAGCACAGTAACATAACATTGATTGACGTATTGTACCACATTCAAGAGAAGCTGTGGATGGATTGGGCTAGTTGGGGATGTGATTACTGGGTGGATGAGACAGTAATTGAGATAACTACAGAAAACACACACTCCTCTCACACAACACACACACTAAATGGCTATTATGGCAATTTTCTAGTAAAAAGAGAAATATTCATTTTAAAATGACATAGCAACACATGCTACAACTATGATGACAGAGACTACTGGGTGAACCGCTGCACTGTCAGTTGAGCTCTGCATATTCTTCTATTTACTTAGGGATGGGCATTTTGACTGTTCGAGTACACGCATGATTTCTTTCTGTACTTGAGTACACTAATATATATATTTTTAACACTGGAAAGAAATGAGCGCATTTATCTATAAGCTTATGTAAAAAGTGTGTGACAATGCCTAATTTATCCAATACAGAGAACAAACCATAATTGTCCCTTATAAATACACTATATATGGAAAGTATGTGGACACCCCTTCAAATGAGTTGATTCAGCTATTTCAGCCACCCGTTGCTGAAAGTTGTATACGAGCAAACATTGGCCGTAGAATGGCCTTACTGAATAGCTCAGTGACTTTCAACATGGCACGGTCATAGGATGCCACCTTTCCAACAAGTCAGTTTGTTAAACGTTTTACCCTGCTAGAGCTGGCCCGGTCAACTGTAAGTGCTGTTATTGTGAAGTGGAAATGTCTAGGAGCAACAGCGGTTCAGCCGCGAAGTGGTAGGCCACACAAGCTCACAGAACGGGAATTCCGAGTGCTGAAATGCGTAGCGTGTAAAAATCTGACCTCGGTTGCAACACCCACCACGAGTTCCAAACTGCTTCTGAAAGCAACTTCAGCTGTTCGTCGGGAGCTTCATGAAATGGGTTTCCATGGCCAACCAGCCGCACACAAGCATAAAATCCCCATGTGCAATGCCAAGCGTCGGTTGGAGAGGTTTAAAGCTTGCTGCCATTGGACTCTGGAGCAGGGGAATGAGTTCACTGGAGTGATGAATCACGCTTCACCATCTGGCAGTCCGACAGACGAATCTGGGTTTGGCAGGTGCCAGGAGAACGCTACCTGCCCCAATGCATAGTGCCAACTGTAAAGTTTGGTGGAGGAGGAATAATGGTCTGGGGCTGATTTTCATGGTTTGAGCTATGCGACTTAGTACCAGTGAAGGGTCATCTTAACGCTACAGCATACAATGACATTCTAGACAATTCTGTGCTTCCAACTTTGAGGCAACAGTTTGGGGAAGGCCCTTTCCCAACAGAAATGATTTGTCGAGATCAGTATGGAAGAACTTGACTGGCCTGCACAGAGCCCTGACCTCAACCCCATCGAACACCTTTGGGATGAATTGGAACGCAGATTGCAAACTAGGCCTATTCACCCAACATCATTGCCCGACCTCACTAATGCTCTTGTGGCTGAATGGAAGCAAGTCCCCGGAGCAAATGTTCCAACATCTAGTGGAAAGCCTTCCCAGAAGAGTGGAGGATGTTATAGCAGCAAAGGGGGTACCCACTCCATATTAATGCCCATAATTTAGAATGAGATGTTTGACGAGCAGGTGTCCACATACCTTTGATCATGTAGTGTATATTCAGTCAATAAAAAAGCAAGTGACATTTCAGGCGAATTTATTGAAATCATAATATCAACTGGTTATATATTACACAATCTCCAAAAAGGCAGTAACCTTAGCAGTGGTGCGAGCTTGTAGAAGCTTATGGCTGTGTAATGGCATAGCCTTGCTTTGTTCATTTAGCAGACAAGACGCTCTTATTTCCAGAGCCCTTACCACAGTCAAGTCACCTATTTTATAGTAAAAAAAATTAATAACAGACTAAAAACATTTTTTTCCAAATGGAAAAAGTTGTAATAGTGACTATTTGAAATGGGGCTCAATTTGGCGAGTTGAAAGACAATTTTTTTCAGGGTTACAAAACAAAAATGGTCTTCTTTTCGATATACAGATGTTCAATTTAGTTTATTCTGCCTGTTCTTTGGAAATGTCTAAATGGATTAACAATTCCATGGTGCATGGTGATGAATTACGGCCATGACATCGGTTTGGTGAGAAGGCCGAGCCTTAATGATTCTAATGAAAATATGCTCTCTGTCTTTATCAAACTAATGCCTTTTGTGTATTCACAGTGTGGAACCTGTCTATGTTTAGAGGGGTTATAGCCTGGGCCGGGGTTATTCAACGCTTACCCTACGAGGTCTGGAGCCCGCTGGTTTTCTGTTCTACCTGAATTAAATTGCACCCACCTGGTGTTACAGGTCTAAAAATCCTTCCCTGATTAGAGCGGAACAATGAAAAAAAAAACACAGTGGAACCTGGCTTCGAGATCCAGTGTGGAGTTTGAGAGGCCTAGGCTAACCATCTAAATGGCACAAGCAGTTCGCAAAGTAGCCTAAGTGGAAAATAGACAGGACACAATTTTTCCTAAACTGCAGCAACGGTTGTTGGAACACATTTTCCTACTTCAATCTACCAGTCCATTTGAATTTGTGATAAAACTGTCGTCATTTGGTAAGAAATGTAGCTTTTGAATCCCATCAGTTAGATCCGTTTTTATAGGCATTTACTTCTGTAGGCCTAACAGGAGCTTGTGAGCGCGCTCGGCATGCGTATGTGTAGGGAGCGGTCGGAACGCAATTGAGTGAATGAGACACAGGGGGAAAGGACATTTAGGGAGAAGAACTGTGTGATCCTTAAGGCTTGGTTTCTTTTTTGTTGCGCCCCGCAAATGCACATGTTCAAAATGGAACACTTCGAGTCAAAGCAAATTAACGTCATCTTTAAGTCAACATAAAAAATAAAACATTTGGGACAAAATTTCACTTGTACGAGCTGCTTACAAAGCACATCCACCAAATAGTTTTACAGTATTTTTTTCCCCCTCTGGTTAAAGATCGAGCTTCGTACTCGATAACTCATGCCCGCCCATACTATTATTGCATTTGTCAGTCTCACTTGCTTTTATGAGGTCTTATGCGGCACAGATAGAAGTTGAGGCAGGCAGAGGTGGAGCAGTGGAATAATTCCATCCTTTGTGGAGCACGGTGGGGGCAGTGCAGTACTGATTGTGCGTGTCCTGTGTTGCCTGCCAGCTGAGGCCGGCCTAGAACACCAGCAGCCATGGGGTTGCCATGGCGATGGCTGGGACTATTGTTACAGGCGGAGTTGAGAGCTGCGAGTGTTGATGCACCCCCTCCCTCTGCTGCAGAGATGTAGGAGGTGGTGAGTGTGTCACGGGGAGAATCATATCGGGTGGATTGGGGGGGGGGGGGGGGCAAGAGAGAGCGAAGAGGGGGCGAACTTTGGGTGAATAGGATATGACTATCGGGGCAGGGTGGGAAGGGAGGAAATAAAAGGTTTGGGAGCAGTGTAGTAAGGCAGGCACTAGGCAAGTCTGTGTTCTTTTATCGGCGGGTGTAGTCGAGGACTACTCTAGTGGTAAATTTCAAATCAAAAGCGAGCTCCTATTCCCTACCCACTACTGTGATCTGAGAAGATTGGATAGGTGGAAGCAATATAGCGACATTTAAAGAGGAAGCCACTACCATAAATACCATATATCTAGGCCTCCCGAGTGGCGCAGCTGTCTATGGCGCGGCGCACAATTGGCCCAGCGTCATCCGGGTTTTGGCCATGGGGGCTTTACTTGGCTCATCGTGCTCTAGCGACTCCTTGTGACGGGCCGAGTGCCTGCAGGCTCAGTGTTTCCTCCGACACATTGGTGCGGCTGGCTTACGGGTTAAGCGGGTGGGTGTTAAGGAGCACGGTTTGCCCGGTCATGTTGTTTGCCCGGTCGTAACTCGACCGTCGCCTCCCGAGCCCGTTGGGTAGTTGCAGCAATGACACAAGATCGAAATTGGGGAGATGAAGAGGTTAAAATACTAAAAATATCTATCTTAACAAATTTCATCATATATACAGGATGGCAGTTTTATCTAAAAATGACTTTCAGTACATTTGACATACATTTCTGGTATGTGCATTATGATCCCTGTAGGAATTGAACCCAAGACCTTTGCTTTGGTTCCTAGTGCCACGCCCTTACAAACCGATCCACTAACACAGGACCACTTGGTATAACGGGAGCGTGGAGCGGAGTGACACGGCGTTACCCACAACCCACCTCTGCTCAGACCGTCAGGTCCTCTGAGAATTCGGCATTCCTCTATCTGTCCGAAAGCAGAGAACATCATTCGGACCTCGTTCTCGCCGTATTTCTTTGTCACCATTCCAATGAAGAGCTTTCGGTCTTCCACCGCTGAAATGGAGAAAGACAGGAAAGAATGAGTGACAGCAAAACAGCAAAAGCAAAATGGGCTATGCAACCTTCCACCTCTCTTTTTGCTAGTTCAGTCTCTCCTTGCAACCCTCTCACTCAATGTGTCAGCTCACCCTTTTTCGTTCTCTAAATCTCTATCTTACTGCTTCATCTCTCCCTCCTCCCCAATCTCTTTTTCTTCAGACGGATGACTGCTTTATCTTCCCCTTATCCTCCCACCAGATCCCTCTGTACCCGCCTTCCTCTCACCCCACCCCCTTAATAAAGCTCCTTTAAATCCTAGTGACCCCTGAAATACTCCCAAGAAATACTGAATTTACAGCACAGAGCACCGTTTCGGCAGTCTCGTCCCAGATCCGTTTGTTCCATAACAGCCAACTTCTATGGTCGTTGTCATGCCTTGGCAGCACATACAGACGAGTACCATTTGGGCCACCGTGTGGGAACTAAAATATAGAGACAGTCTCATTTTTATTTCCTTTCCCAATCTTATTTCTTCTTGGTGCAATTTCCTCACGTCCTCAGGGACTTCATGGTAGCTGTGTTCTGTTCTCAGGTTGTGACCCAAATGGCACCCCATATAGCCCACTACTTTTGACTACAGCCCTGGTCAGAATTCGTGCACGATATAAGGTGCCATTTGGGACGCAACCCTTCCCTGTAACCGGCCAGTCGCTATGTTTTGTTTATAGCCTGTGTCACATCGTATCTGCAATGATGTCACTCACCGTTTGTTTTCTCACTGTCAGCGGGTTTCATCTGGATGGGATGATGCATCTGGAAGGAGAACACGGAAGAAACATGTTAAACATCAACCTATCATCAGGCCTGTCATCACCTGGCCTGTTCATTGTCACGTTAGTTACCGCGACGATGAACAGGCCAGGTGCTTGGCTATGTTTTTTGGTTCTCTCTTGCTCCCTTGCCCTTTAGCAATGGTTTAAACATTTTGTTCACTCCTAGCCTCCTCTCCTTGACTGATCTGAAAGAACTGACAAGGTGAAAGCCACCCTAGTAATGAGCTCGACTCCATATTGTTTTCACCTGTCAAGTCTCACCTGTCAAGTCTCACCTGTCAAGTTACCTTTTCCAATCAGTGCAGATGAAGGAAAGGAGGTGAGGATGGATTTTTAGACTAGAATTGCTCTCTTGCTCGTTATTACACTTCTTCCTCCACCTCATCCCCCTCTGTCAGCATCTTTCTCATCCGCTCGCCCCCTCTCAGATTCGATTATCCCTCACACTATAGTGAGCTATAGAAAAGGATATGTCCACTAGTATTTGGGTTCAAATCCTCTCCCCTTTCTTTGGGTTGGGCCAGAGCAGTAGTCATATGATCGCAGTTATTGATTCTCCCCGTCATCATCCTTTCAGGATCTATTTAAGCCCCCCCAGTGGACTGATCCATTGTGGAGGCTGTGGGGATGGCACAGTCCATCAGTCTAAGACATGTGCTACTGAAATTGTATATGGTTATATTATGTAAGAACAATGTTGCAACAAATAAAAAATTATATATTTTTTATTAACAAATGAGCTTTCTCCCGCGCTGGATATTGGTCGCTGTCCACGGTTCTGAAACACATCAGTGCGCTGTTGAATTGGTGCCTTTTCCTAGACCATGCTGCTATGTGCATAATAGTGCAAAGTTAACCCGCATATTGGTGTTGAGAACAATGTGGTGAAGACAACAGCAGATTTAGGAGACGAGAAAACAGCCCGTGGCTTAATTGTCTAAGAAAAGTGAGCTTGGAAACCAACTTAATTACGTCTAATCAATAGTCTAACTGTTAAATGTGCCTGGCTTTATAAATCATCCATTTATATCTACAGAAATAAGACAGATCCTGCTTCTGTTGCCTGTGAGTGTTTAACAGCCTACTGATTCCGTGAGTGCCAAGCCTCAAGCAACAATTCCACAAATTGGGCTTTTTAATATTTGCTATGGTGTAATAAAGGCCTTACTTTATGATATTTATAATAATAATAACAATAACAACAACAATGACCCTCCTTTTTCCTTGATCTCATTGTTAATATTGCCGTTATTATAATCATTAATAGGGTTAGTATAGCAGCCTTGTTTAACCACCATCGAGCTGTAGGCCTAAGAGCACATCCTAAATACTGTAACTTACTTACAGTAGCTTGTATGAGCATTGAAATAGGCTACGGTATCAATCATTTATTTGTTCATTTGTTCACACAGAATACAAAATCATTAATGATGTGAAATGCAGTCAAGCATTTTAGTTTAAAAATAAAATAAAGCGACCATTGAATAATTAGCATAAACCGTTCCATTTCGGGAATTGCATTCACGACTCCATGAGACCGTTTTTAGTCTTTGCTGTAATAAAAGCTTTACAAAAAAACAACGTTACACTCTGGTACGCTTGTAATTGATTTAGTGTTGTTTACAATGTATTTCTGACCATCTGGAACAATAGAATTTAACAGCACCTGTTTGGCACCTAGAACATGCACGCATCGCTTACTCCATACTTTTATTTACAGTATTTTCTACAACTAGTCATAATTATTCCACACATCCGACTTCCCCTTTACCTCCTGCGCACCCAGTATACATTCCCCCTGTTTGAATTGATTTGTCACGTCCTCTGCATCCATTTTGTTGTCATGTGTTACGGTGTTCAGAGTTTGTTATAACCAATTTATTGATGTGCTGTAGGTCAGGCCCTATTGGTCACTTGCATGCGAAGCATACATGTGTCACGTATAGAGAGCAAGCATTGATGGGATAGGGAATGATTTTCCTAAACAAATGAGGGATTTCGCCAACAACTTTTCAGTCAGAAATGGCTGTAATTATGTTGCAGCTTCAGCAACACTGACAGCGCTATACACATTGTTGATGTGTGATGGTCCCTACAGCAGGGAGGAGAGACACACAATGGGTGCTAGTCAAACAGTCACTAAGTGACTTTTGTATAATATATATATATATTTTTTTTACAATGCAAGTCTGAGCCAGGGGCCACAATCAAATCAATTGCGGTCAGACTCCCTCTAGTCATTTGTATGTCTTAATTATTTAATCAAACAGTGTGCTTAAAGCATCAGACAAGCTCAGTGCATATAGTTGATTTGATTAAAAACACATAGGACTCGATTTTGGGGGGTCAGGGAGAGCCCTAAAACACACAGTACTATACAGAGCCATGGTTGCATGGAACTCCCTTCCATCTCATATAGTGCAAATGAACAGCAAACCCGGTTGAAAAAAATACAAAATAAAGCAACACCTCACGGCACAACACCTCTCCCTCCGTGTGACCTACTTTTTGTGTGCATGTATTGACATTTATGTCTAGCTGACAGATGCACACACACAGCCACCACCCACACCCCCTACATGTTAATGTATGTGAATTGTAAAGTATTTTGTATGTAATGTCTTTTTCGTTATGTGTCGGACCCCAGTAAGACTAGCTGTCGCCATTGGCGTTGGCTAATGGGGATCCTAATCAAATCTAACAGTGCTGCTCTCTTCTGGCCTGCTTCTTTTAATGGCTGCATCCCAAGTGGCACCTATATTAGTGTTTTCACAAAAAACAGGCACTCATATTCACACTTATTGAACTGAATTGCACACACATTAAATTTCACACTCACTCTCCCACACATACTCGCTCTCTCTCGCTCTCTCACTACCTCACATACTCTCTCCCCGACACACACCCCCACACTAACCCCAATACTCCCACTCCCCCATACATCCCCCCAACTTTAAAAAACAGACACCGAACAGAATGTGTGTAACAGAAAGAGGTAGATGTTTGATCTAGTTAGGCCTAGTGGTTAGAGCCGCAGGAAGCCTAGTGGTTAGAGCGTTGGGCCAGTAACCTGAAGGTTGCTGGATCGAATTCCCGAGCATTCTGCCCCTGAACAAGGAAGTTAACCCACTGTTCCCCAGTAGGCTGTCATTGTAAATAAGAATTTGTTCTTAACTGACTTGCTTAGTTAAATAAAAAGGTAAAATAAAAATCCTACATTTGAAGCACATATCATGATCTTTTCCTTTCTTCCAGTGTCACTCAAATTTACCTAAACCTACTGTCAAGTTACCAGGTTGTTAGCTAGCTAGGTAACATGACAAACAAGGCTGTTCAGTTTAGAGGTCGACCGATTAATTAGGGCCAATTTCAAGTTATAACAATCGGAAATTGGTATTTTTGGGTGCCGATTTGCCAATTTTTATTTTATTTTAATTATTTTAATACCGGTGGGTTAACTGAACGACAGATTTTCACCTTGTCAGCTTGGGGGATCCAATCTTGCAACCTTACAGTTAACTTGTCCAACGCAATGACGACCTGCCTCTCTCTTGTTGCACTCCACAAGGAGACTGCCTGTTACGCGAATGCAGTAAGCCAAGGTAAGTTGCTAGCTAGCATTAAACTTATCTTATAAAAAACAATCAATCAAAATCACTAGTTAACTACACATGGTTGATGATATTACGAGATATTATCTAGCGTGTCCTGCGTTGCATATAATCTGACTGAGCATACAAGCATCTAAGTATCTGACTGAGCGGTGGTAGGCAGAAGCAGGCTCGTAAACATTCATTCAAACAGCACTTTCGTGCATTTTGCCAGCAGCTCTTCGTTGTGCGTCAAGCATTGAGCTGTTTATGACTTCAAGCCTATCAACCCCCGAGATTAGGCTGGTGTAACCGAAGTGAAATGGCTGGCTAGTTAGCGCGCGCTAATAGCGTTTCAAACGTCACTCGCTCTGAGCCTTGGGATGGTTGTTCCACTTGCTCTGCATGGGTAACGCTGCTTCGATGTGGTGGCTGTTGTCGTTGTGTTGCTGGTTCGATCCCAGGGAGGAGCGAGGAGAGGGGCGGAAGCTATACTGTTACACTGGCAATACTAAAGTGCCTATAAGAACATCCAATGGTCAAAGGTTAATGAAATACAAATGGTATAGAGGGAAATAGTCCTATAATAACTACAACCTAAAACTTCTTACCTGGGAATATTGAAGACTCATGTTAAAAGGAACCACCAGCTTTCATATGTTCTCATGTTCTGAGCAAGGAACTGAAACGTTAGCCTTCTTACATAGCACATATTGCACTTTTACTTTCTTCTCCAACACTTTGTTTTTGCATTATTTAAACCAAATTGAACATGTTTCATTGTTTACTTGAGGCTACATTTATTTTATTGATGTATTATATTAAGTTAAAATAAGTGTTCATTCAGTATTGTTGTAATTGTCATTATTACAAATACATTAAAAAAAATAATTTAAAAAATAAATAATTTAATTTATATTTATTTTTAAATCGGCCGATTAATCGGTATCGGCTTTTTTGGTCTTCCAATAATCGGTATCGGCGTTGAAAAATCATAATCGGTCAACCTCTAGTTCGGTTATCAAACCAATAATTAGCGGGCCGGGATTAGTTTAAAATCACGCAGGAAGAAAAGAAGTTATAAGAGGCGTATTCTTTATGCCGTTTGAGCTAGAGACAAAACAGTGTCTTTGTTGCCTGTCGCGGCGCTGTTTTCCTCTCTGGCACTGCTGTGTGACAACAAACTTGCAAACGCCTATAGTCAGACTGGCCTGTGCCCTTGGTTTATCAATGATGAAATTACATACAATGTATCAGCTTTACTCGCTCTTCGTGCTGCTCCAATTTAGCAAATGTAACAGAAGACTGATCAGGGTCTCTATCCCCACTCGCCATCACAGCTAAATTACTTCTTTTTTTTAACCGATGGAGGAATAGATGTGCAGGAAGAGCGGACGGAGAGAAGCAGGTGAGTGAGGACACACGTGATATGCGCATGAAAGTGAAGTGGACATTGGACCGGCGCATAGCCTACAAGAGACTAATTGCAGTTGCAATAAGCAACTGACTTTCTAAACATTTACTGTTTATGAAGTCACCTGCGGGTGCTTTAGATCGGTAGGGCCAAAAAAGTTGGTAGTATCATACGGAACGGTACTATGGTATTCTAAAAATGTTGGTGCCATGATGTTTTGGTAGCACGATATTAACGTGGTACTGGATTTCCATGCAACACTACCCTATACACTACCTTTGGTCAAAAGTAGTGCACTATATAAGGAATACCTAGGATAGGATAAAGTAATCCTTCTCACCCCCCCCTTAAAAGACCTAGATGCACTATTGTAAAGTGGCTGTTCCACTGGATGGCATAAGGTGAAAGCACCAATTTGTAAGTCGCTCTGGATAAGAGCGTCTGCTAAATGACTTAAATGTAAATGTAAATGAATAGGGTGCCATTTGGGGTGCAAACAATGTCCACTGGTCTTTAAAGTTGTCATTTTTCACTTAGGAATGGAATGCTAGCCATATCGTCCAGTATTGCTAACATGTTCCAGAAATGAGGGGCCATATCTGAGCAACAGCTTGAGCTTCAACAAGAAGTTGGCAGAGAATCCAGTCCATCTGCAAATTACATATTTCCACCTGCGATTTATTTCCCCTGGCTCTTCCACTAGATCCCTTAATACGCTGAGGAAGAAGTGGATCTGAAGAGCTAATCTTTTGGATTAGATATCTACACCTGCCATATTGACACAAAGAAGCCAGAAAGGGAATAAGAAAAATATGGAGTGAAGTGGCTAGATTTTAAGCAAGGGGAATTAGGAAATGAGCAGAGGGCAAGGTTTCAAGTTACATTTATTTGTCATGTGTAAAGACTAGATATTTTACTCACTTCTTGCCATTTCTATAAAAACAAAAACTGAGGAGGCTGGATGTATGTAATGGTGTTATTATTCAAGAGAAGGGGACCAAGAGAAATAGACAGGTGAAATAAAGATATCATGGAAGTTGCTTGGCTTCAAGTTTATTTACCAGGTGTTATGATGACATGATAACATGGGAAATCTTACTCCCTCATTTGAGTGCTCACGATAAAAACAAAAACTGGAGAGGCAGTTATGAAATGTGTTGTTTTTCAGAGAGAAGGGAACTAAAAGATATAGACAGATGGCCCTCTCGGTATGGGGACTGGCGTCACTTGCCAAGGAGAGGAAGGCACAGGAGGAGGGAGTCCGTGCGACAGACCTACCTGGGTTCAAATACTATTTAAAAAAATAATTCAAATACTTATTGTATTGGATTTAGCCTGCCTGGAGGGCCAGATAGGCGGGGATCCGGGATGTGCACTTGTGACTTTTCTATTGGTTCCATTGCAATAGGCAAACTCAACCATGCAGAGATCAAGTATTTGAAATGATTTCAAATAGTATTTGAACCCATGTTTGGCGACCGAAAGGGACGCAAGCTTTTCCACCAACGAGCCGTCGGACTTCAGTCAATGCCAGGAGCAGCATGACTGGCTGTGGTAGGGTTCGGGAGCAGCTGTCAAAATACATGCACTTGATTTGAAAATGCTTTAACTGATTAATGACACCAAATACAGTGCTATTTATACTCTAGGTTTGTACAGTATGTGTTCTCTAATCGCACTTTGATCATCATGCTACTGACAATTTCAGGGTTGGGGTCAATTCTTTTTCAATTCAGGACTCAAATGGAATTCACCCCAACCCTGAATGGTATAATTAGTACAGGTCTCCCTTTGCTTATCACACAGGTACAAATTCTTCAACACTTAGTCATTCTCCTCATTATTGGAAAGTGAAAAAGTCAGCCGAGTGGAGTTATTGATTTAATTGAAGACTGAGGTAGTTTAGTATTGATTTAATTGATGGGAAGCAGATAGAGTAACATAGGGGACAGGGGAGGCAGATTTACGAAGCTTTAACAAGCAATTGCACTTGTTCCAGTTGACTGAGCTTTAATCTCTATCAGATAAATCAGGTTAGAATTAAGACTCCCTCTGTTTCTCTATACAGCTGTCGCCCTGTTTTCTCTTTCCTTCTCACACTCCCTCCATCGCTCTCAGCAGATTCCATTGTTAGGAGCAATATTCTTCAAACACTTTCCTTTTGTATTCCTTTTTAAATATTAAATGTAGTTTTGCATCTATGATTCATGAGGACAAGCACAATGAATAATTTGTTCCACTTTATGACTGGGTAGCTGTGTGTGTGATTCAGTGAGTTGGCTAGCTGGGCTCCCCTCGTGCAAAGCACCCTTTACCTGACTCTCCGTGTTTGGGTCTTGGTGTGCACACGACTGTGTGGTTATTACTTCATCAGAAGAGGGAGCAAGGTTCAGGTCAGTTCTTGTGGATGGGAATAGCATGGCAGTGCCTATACGGTGTGTGTGGGCTGTGGCTATAGTGAGCTCATTAGGTTACATCCATCCAAGTGCAGTCCACAGCAGCAACACAGGGGAGCAATGAGGGGCTAAAGGCGGCACGCACACACACACTTCCTGCTTACTCACCCCTGTTAAGGTCTTTATGTTGTGCAATGCATTCTGGGCCTCCAGGGCAGCTTTTCTGGTATAAAACGTTACAAAACAACATCCTGCAGAGAGAGAAGGGGGGGATTTTTATTTATTTATTTAATAACAGAACAATCAGAATAGCGCAACATTAAACACAAGTTCTGTTTCAAGACAAGGAATGGAATCACTATTAACTGTTGTACATACAGTACACATACAGCACACGCACAGCATTTGCAGTGAGAGTAGGCTATGGGCAAGATAAGGAGATGGGCTGATGGATCAGGGTCATAGTTGACACTCATGACTGTACAGTACTGCCACAGAGAGCAGAGCAGGAGACCAAGAGGCTATCTGTCTGTCAGGGTCACTGAGGTGTGGCAGAGAAAGGCTACAGTGAGGCTACTCAGAGGCAGGCAGCCACTGTACTGACAAAACTATTGAATGGCTCTCTGTTACATAAGTGTGCATACACACATAGGCAATACATCCACAGACACGATAAGAATGGGAGAGGGAAGGAGAGAGCAAGCAAGCAATAGAACAAGAGAGGGCGATGGGGAGGGGTAAGAGAGGAGAAAAAAAAGAAGAAAAAAATACTCTCATCCTTCAGTCCCAGCAGACCGCCAGTGGCGTTCCAGCCTGTCAGTTTCTCTGGGCTGGCAGAGAACACAAAACACACACACACAAGTAGAGTACTGCAGCATCTCTGACCTACATAGTGTTGTATTGCTGCTGCTTACTGTAGAACTCCCTCTCAGGCTGTGCCGTGCCGTGCCCGTGAGTTATAATGCTACTGTGGAGTGGAGTGGAGCTCCCCCTCTCTCTCAAGCCTCGACTGGGAGCTGCGATATGGTAATATGCATTGAGCTGCTCCGTTCTCATCTCTAAGAGGCTGCTTCAGTGTTTCCCCTATATTTATTTAGCAGCGGTGGCATATGAAGATATGTTTTATATACAGTACCAGTCAAAAGTCTGGACACCTACTCATTCCAGGATTTTTCTTCATTTTTACTATTTTCTACATTGTAGAATAATAGTGAGACATCGAATCTATGAAATACCACATATATGGAATCATGTAGTAACCAACAAACTGCTACACAAATCAAAATATGTATTATATTTGAGATTCTTCAAAGTAACCACCCTTTGCCTTGATGACAGCTTTGCACACTCTTGCAATTCTCTCAACCAGCTTCATGAGGTAGTCACCTGGAATGCATTTCAATTAACAAGTGTTGCTTGTTAAAAGTTAATTTGTGGAATGTCTTTCCTTCTTAATGCATTTGAGTCAATAAGTTGTGTTGTGACATGTTAGGGTTGGTATACAGAAGACAGTCCTATTTGGTATCCATATTATGGCAAGAACAGCTCAAATAAGCAAAGAGAAAGGACAGTCCATCATTACTTTAAGATATTAAGGTCAGTCAACACGGAAAATTTCAAGAACTTTGAAAGTTTCTTCAAGTGCAATCGCAAAAACCATCAAGCGCTATGATGAAACTGGCTCTAATGAGGGCCGCCTCTGGAAGACCCAGAGTTACCTCTGCTGCACTGGAAGTTCATTAAAGTTACCAGCCACAGAAATTGCAGCCCAAATAAATGCTTCACAGAGTTCAAGTAACAGACACTTCAACATCAACTGTTCAGAGGAGACTGTGTGAATTGGGCCTTCATGGTCGAATTGCTGCAAAGAAACCAGGGTAGCCTAGTGGTTAGAGCATTGGACTAGTAACAGAAAGGTTGCAAGTTCAAACCCCCGAGCTGACAAGGTACAAATCTGTCGTTCTGCCCCTGAACAGGCAGTTGACCCACTGTTCCTAGGCCGTCATTGAAAATAAGAATTTGTTCTTAACTGACTTGCCTAGTTAAATAAAGGTAAAATAAAACTAAAGGACACCAATAAGAAGGGCCAAGAAACATGCGCAATTGACATTAGACCGGTGGAGTGTGCAAAGCAGTCAAGGCAAAGGATGACTATTTGAAGAATCTCAAATATAAAATATTTTTTATTTGTTTAACACCTTTTGGTTACTGCATGGTTCCATATGTGTTATTTCATAGTTGATGTCCACTATTATTCTACAATGTAGAAAATAGTAAAAATAAAGAAAAACCCTGAAACGAGTAGGTGCTCTAAAACTTTTGACCGGTAGTGTGTGAGTGTGTGTCTGTATATACACTACCGTTCAAAAGTTTAGGGTCAGTTAGACATTTCCTTGTTTTTGAAAGAAAAAGGAAAATTTTTGTTCATTAACATCAAATTGATCAGAAATACAGTGTAGACATTGTTAATGTTGTGAATGACTATTGTAGCTGGAAACGGCTGATTTTTAACGGAATATCTACATAGGCGTACAGAGGCCCATTATCAGCAAACATCACTCCTGTGTTCCAATGGCACGTTGTTAGCTACTTTGAGAACTAACAATTGCCCAAATTAAAAACTAGACAGGGAGAATAAAAAATTCCATAAATTAAATGGCATGGGGCTCCCATTGATTTCGTTATAATGGTTGAGTCACTGAGATGGCAAAATACATGGCAAAATGTGTAGAATTACAGGCCCTTATCTTTACAACAGCTACATTTTGTCATGGGCCACCCCCCCACGCTAACTTTGCCACCACTGCAGAGTTGCACCACCTTTCCTCTCTGTGTCGCTCTCTCTCCCTCTCCGCTGTTCAGTGCTACCCCCTAGCACTCTGCTGACGCTAAATAAACCATGAATCTGTGTCGCTCTCTCTCCCTCTCCGCTGTTCAGTGCTACCCCCTAGCACTCTGCTGACGCTAAATAAACCATGAATCTGTGTCGCTCTCTCTCCCTCTCCGCTGTTCAGTGCTACCCCCTAGCACTCTGCTGACGCTAAATAAACCATGAATCTGTGTCGCTCTCTCTCCCTCTCCGCTGTTCAGTGCTACCCCCTAGCACTCTGCTGACGCTAAATAAACCATGAATCTGTGTCGCTCTCTCTCCTCTCCGCTGTTCAGTGCTACCCCTAGCACTCTGCTGACGCTAAATAAACCATGAATCTGTGTCGCTCTCTCTCCCTCTCCGCTGTTCAGTGCTACCCCTAGCACTCTGCTGACGCTAAATAAACCATGAATCTGTGTCGCTCTCTCTCCCTCTCCGCTGTTCAGTGCTACCCCAGCACTCTGCTGACGCTAAATAAACCATGAATCTGTGTCGCTCTCTCCCCTCTCCGCTGTTCAGTGCTACCCCTAGCACTCTGCTGACGCTAAATAAACCATGAATCTGTGTCGCTCTCTCTCCCTCTCCGCTGTTCAGTGCTACCCCTAGCACTCTGCTGACGCTAAATAAACCATGAATCTGTGTCGCTCTCTCTCCCTCTCCGCTGTTCAGTGCTACCCCTAGCACTCTGCTGACGCTAAATAAACCATGAATCTGTGTCGCTCTCTCTCCCTCTCCGCTGTTCAGTGCTACCCCCTAGCACTCTGCTGACGCTAAATAAACCATGAATCTGTGTCGCTCTCTCTCCCTCTCCGCTGTTCAGTGCTACCCCCTAGCACTCTGCTGACGCTAAATAAACCATGAATCTGTGTCGCTCTCTCTCCCTCTCCGCTGTTCAGTGCTACCCCCTAGCACTCTGCTGACGCTAAATAAACCATGAATCTTTCTCGCTCTCTCACTGTGCTTCCCCTCCCTGCTGCATAGAGGCTAAATAATCCATAGGGCTAAGAGCTAAGCATGATGGTTATCGTGTATTTATACCCTGCAGTCAGATACCCTGGCATCATCATGACCTATAAAAAAACAACGCTACAAATTTGACCATTCTCAAAATAGATAGGGGCGAGAACAAACAGACCCAAATTGAAGTGGGGATTTAAAATGGATTGATTCCAACAGAATCAGGAGGACTCATACAAAAGCAAGATGGATGACACAAAGAGGAGGGGGAAACGGCATTGAGGGGTGTATTATCGACTTATATTAGGCTTCGGCAGTATATCGTATATACCGTATACCGGGATATTTGGAAATAGCCACAGGGTGGTTTTTCAATACATTTTCATATTGGTAGTTAGTTACTTTTTAAGTAAATACCTGCAGTCAACTTGTGCAATACGTAAGGGGATAAAGATTGTGTTCTTCATTTTCGCCTGTCACATTATTTTACATTATGAAGCTTACCGTAGTTCCCCAGAACAGTGTAGCCAGTAACGTGTTTGTTTGTAAATAGCACAACGGGAGAAAGTGGGAGTAGGTGAGTCCAGCAGTGTATTGTCAGGGTCACGTTTTAGATTCAAGTGTTTTTTTGCTTCAATAGAGTGATCAGGGACATGCAACTAGTTTTCTTTCACAGAAAATACATTAATGAAACACATTCGGCAGAAAATAGCTTCATTTTCATTAGATGACAACAGAAGAGCAAAGCTATTTGGCTGGCAGCAACACAAGTAAACAAGCGGTCAATGAAAGAGCAAAGCTATTTGGCTGGCAGCAACACAAGTTAATGAGCGTACAATGAAAGGGCAAAGCCTTCTTGGCAAAAACAATGCATGGCCATCATATTTCTAATGTTTATCATAGAAAAAAATTTAGCTGGCTACATTTCCTTATGTTTTGCTTTGGCTGGCTACAGCGAGAAAAGTAGTTACACATCAGTCAGAGAGCCGGAGAAGATGGCTGCCATTTTACGTGCTCTTAACCAACCTTTCTATTTAGTTTGTTTTTTCACTTTGTTTGTTACTTATTTTGCACATAATGTTGCTGCTACCATCTCTTATGACCGAAATTAGCTTCTGGAAATCAGAACAGCGATTACTCACCTTGAACTGGACGAAGAATTTCTCTTTAATGAGTGGGACTAGAGGGATTTACTCCTGACAGCCGAACAGGCCCTCATCTTTTCATTCTCTTTCTCCTGCGAATGACAGGGATATCGCGGAAGGAGATCGGGGTGCCTTGTGAGGATCCGCCGACGAGTGGCAATTCTGCCGTTGCCATCGGTACTATTGGCCAACGTACATTCGGATAATAAATTGGACAAACTAAAAGCACGTATATCCTACCAACGGGACACTAAAAACGGAAATATCTTGTTTCACTGAGTCGTGGCTGAACGACGACATTAATAAACATACAGCTGGCGGGTTATAGACTGTATCGGCAGGATAGAACAGCAGCTTCTGGTAAGACAAGGGGATGTCTATGTGTATTTGTAAACAGCTGGTGCACGATATCTAAGGAAGTCTCGAAGGTTTTGCTTGCCTGAGGTAGAGAATCTCATGACAAGCTGTAGACCACACTATCTACCTAGAGAATTTCTGTATTTTTTGTAGCTGTCTACATACCATATCTACATACATATCGATGCTGGCACTAAGACTACACTCAATGAGCTGTATATCACCATAAGCAAACAGGGAAACGCTCATCCAGAGGCGGCGCTCCTAGTGGCCGGGGAATTTAATGAAGGGAAATTAAAATCAGTTTTACCAAATGTCTTCTAGCGTGTTAAATGTGCAACCAGAGGGGGGGAAAAACAACAACTGTAGACTACCTTTACTTCACACACATAGACACGTACAAAGCCCTCTCTCCCTCACCCTCCATTTGGCAAATATGGCCATAATTCTATCCTCCTGATTCCTGGTTACAAGCAAAAACTAAAGCAGGAAGCACCAGTGACTAGATCAATAAAAAAAGTGGTCAGATGAAGCAGATGCTAAACTACAGGACTGTTTTGCTAGCACAGACTGGAATATGTTCTGGGATTCTTCCAATGCCATTGAGGAGTACACCACACCATTCACTGGCTTCATCAATAAGTGCATAGATGACGTCATCCCCACAGTGACCGTACGTACATACTAGAGGTCGACCGATTAAATCGGAATGGCCGATTAATTCGGGCCGATTTTCAAGTTTTCATAACAATCGGAAATAGGTATTTTTGGGCAGCGATAAAAAAAAAAATTGTATACCTTTATTTAACTAGGCAAGTCAGTTAAGAACACATTCTTATTTTCAATGACGGCCTAGGAACAGTGGGTTAACTGCCTCGTTCAGGGGCAGAACGACAGATTTGCACCTTGTCAGCTCGGGGGATCCAATCTTGCAACCTTACAGTTAACTAGTCCAACGCAATAACGACCTGTCTCGTTGCACTCCAGGAGACTGCCTGTTACGCGAAAGCAGTAAGCCATGGTAAATTGCTAGCTAGCATTAAACTTATCTTATAAAAAACAATCAATCATAATCACTAGTTAACTACATATGGTTGATGATATTACTAGATATTATCTAGCGTGTCCTGCGTTGCATATAATCTGAATGAGCATACAAGCATACAAGTATCTAAGTATCTGACTGAGCGGTGGTAGGCACTTTCGTGCGTTTTGCCAGCAGCTTTTCGTTGTGCGTCAAGCATTGCGCTGTTTATGACTTCAAGCCTATCAACTCCCGAGATTAGGCTGGTGTAACTGAAGTGAAATGGCTAGCTAGTTAGCGAGCGCTAATAGCTTTACAAACGTCACTTGCTCTGAGCCTTCTAGTAGTTGTTCCCCTTGCTCTGCATGGGTAACGCTGCTTCGATGGTGGCTGTTGTCGTTGTGTTGCTGGTTCGAGCCCAGGGAGGAGCGAGGAGAGGGACGGAAGCTATACTGTTACACTGGCAATACTAAAGTGCCTATAAGAACATCCAATAGTCAAAGGTTAATGAAATACAAATGGCATAGAGGGAAATAGCCCTATAATAACTTTTTACCTGGGAATATTGAAGACTCAAGCTTTCAATGTTCTCATGTTCTGAGCAAGGAACTGAAACGTTAGCTTTCTTACATAGCACCTATTGCACTTTTACTTTCTTCTCCAATACTTTGTTTTTGCATTATTTAAACCATATTGAACATGTTTCATTATTTACTTGAGGCTACATTTATTTTATTGATGTATTATATTAAGTTAAAATAAGTGTTCATTCAGTATGGTTGTAATTGTCATTATTACAAGTAATTTGTACAAAAAATTAAATAATAATAAATAAACACATTTTATTTTTAAAATCGTCTTTTTGGGTCCTCCAATAATCGGTATCGGTGTTGAAAAATCATCAAATCGGTCGACCTCTAGTACATACCCCAATCAGAAGCCATGGTTTACAGGCAACATCCGCACTGGGATAAAGGGTAGAGCCGCCACTTTTAATTAAGGAGCAGGACACGAACCCGGAAGCTTATAAGAAATCCTGCTACGCCCTCCGACAAACCATCAAACAGGCAAAACGTCAATACAGGACTAAGATCGAAACGTACTACACCAGCTCCGACGCTCGTATGATGTGTCAAGACTTGCAAACTATTACAGACTACAAAGGGAAGCACAGCCGAGAGCTGCCCAGTGACACGACGAGCTAAATTATTTCTATGCTTGCTTTGAGGCAAGTAACACTGAAACGTGCATGAAAGAACCAGCTGTTCCAGACGACATTCCATAAGCAAAGAGCGTAACAGGAAAAGGCAGCCATACCCAACTCTCTGGAGATCGCATGGGCCTCAGGTGTAATCCATGCTTGAGACCTGGTTTTTGGAATTCTAATTCTAATGTTGATGAGTGATGATAAATAAAGTAGATTATTCAGACATGCTTTGTAGACAAACACGAGAGCATGTTGTTCTTGTCTCATGGACAGCAAAGTCCAACCCACATGTTGATATAAAAACAGTGGTGAGTTCTGTAGCTAGCACCCGTAATAAACCTAAATGCGCAATGATAAGTAGCATCCAGCGGTTTAAGTGTGGATGCCGTAGCATGCGGGTAGATAATATCCGCATAATCTATAAACAGACATAAAAGTAGCTTGCATAATTTGTCTTCTATTTGTAGAGGACAAACATGTCCTGTTTCTATGGAGGAAGCATAGCTTGATTTTTACCTTGACTAACCGGTGCACATTGACTCTGTACCGGTACCCCCTGTATATAGCCTCACTATTGTTATTTTACTGCTGCTCTTAGTTACTTCTATCTCTTATTTAGATGATTTTTTAAGGTATTTTACTTAAAACTGCATTGTTGATTGAGTAAGCATTTCACTGTAAGGGCTGTTGTATTCGGCGAATGTGACAAATGAAAATGGATTTATTTTGTCTGCTGATACGATTACCCATTAGTCTGATGCGGAACAGAAATTACAATAAGAAACATGTTACATCTGAATGAACTTAACCCCTAAGTTTAACTTGCTAGTTATCTAAGTAAGTGGCTAAATCAATA
Organism: Oncorhynchus nerka; assembly: GCF_034236695.1. NCBI lineage: Eukaryota > Metazoa > Chordata > Actinopteri > Salmoniformes > Salmonidae > Oncorhynchus > Oncorhynchus nerka. Next base: position 57,017,615 of record NC_088420.1, on the reverse strand, counting down.
AGGAGACGGGGCATCATATAGTGTTAGTTTTCTGCTGTGTTTGAGAAGTCACAGCCCTTTGGATGAGTTATTTCTAGAGCTGCCACCACCTTGATTTCCTTGTGTTTTTCCTCCTCTCCATTGTCATTCTGTCTTCTCCTCTACACTCTTCTTTGAGCAGAGCAGGCAGGTCCGTTGCTCTAGCGACTCCAGACTCCACAGACACAGCGTGTAGCCTACACATGCTGCTCCAGAGCCAGTACTGTTCTTCCTTCAGAGAAGCATGCGTCAAAACTTTGTTCATTTACACAATGTCTCTCATTCAACTTCGCTTGTAAATGTCCAAACTCACCAAAATGACATTCGGTAGCACCTACACACACCTTTATGAGCTGGATTGCCCGTCTTTAAAATTAATTTATTTTCATTGGCGCTTGTTAGCATACTTAGCTAGCAGCCTACATTGAAATTAGCTATCACTTGTGCTAATTTTGTTATCATTCAGGTAGACACTACACAATTGGCTTGTTTTTGAGGTTTTTGGCATCGCCTTGAGTTACGGTATATCCCGTATGAGAGAAGGACAGTATGGTGATATGAAAATGTGGATACCGCCTCAACCCTACTCTATATTAAACAGCACCCAGGAGACACTGGTCTAAGTACACAGAAGACTCATTTGGTGTTTTTGACAGACGCCTGGGTATACATGTACTTACAAGTTTATACAGAGGTCTAATAAGCAGATGAATTCTCATTTCAATGGGGGGTAGGGGGTGGTTCAATTTCAATGCAGTCTCTTGCTTAGAACAGTGCAGTGTAATATCACCACAGCTCAGGGTACAAAGTTGGGAACATACCTGAGCAAATTCCAATGACAACTCTCCAGCCTGCAACTGTGAGATTAGGCCTAGCTCCCCCCTCCATTCATCCCTTCCTCCCTCCCTCCCAGCTCTGAGTACTGGCAGTAACAGATAGACCAGACACAAAGTACCAACATCAAAGAGAGGGTTCCACAATCCACATCAAAACCACCAGTTGGAGGATTAAGGCTTTCAATCCTTATTGAATCCCTCACATCAGGTTTGAGACAGTGAATTAAATAATGGGAATACGCCTGGCCGCCATAAAACATATTTTCACTTCACATCAAAGACCATATTTACATGTGGTTAATTCCAGAGGGCTGGGCACTTTCAGTGGCATGCACACGCACCCCACACAGTCGCAGAAGCTTTCAGAACTGCAGGCTTCTACTTGGCCGTCTCGGCTAATTGCGAGCCTAAACAGAACCGCTCGACTCGAGCACTCGAAGGTGAGTGTGTCGATGGACGTCTTAATGGAAAATTGCAGGCAAATAAAACTCCTTCCTCCAGTCTTTCCCTTGCTCACTCACTTCTTTACACATCTCTTAACCACCCGAGGAAATAAAATATGTTTTCCATAATGGACAGGAGTAAGAAGGGTTGCTATTTGGTATAACCCTGAAAACATAACAGAAATTTCTATTATGTTCAAAGTAAGACTCAGGAATATAGCGCGCACACACAAACAGCCTACTACGCCTGTTAACACCGACATTGAGTGACAGCACTGTGTGTGTAGGTGTGTGTGTGTGTGTGTGTGGTGAGCCACAGGCTGTGTGTTGTATTGAAGTGACCTCTTGGCTATTCTTTATTGCTGTCATAAAGCAAAGTGAGTTTGCATGAGCGTGTGAGTTATGACAGCCCCTACACCTCTGTTTCCGTCTTCTCTTTGGCTTCTAACCCTAACCCTAACCCTAACCCTTTTAAAATTGATTTACCTTTGCTTTGGGGGGGTGTGGCAGTGCGGTCTCGGAGGATGTTGATCTGGTGCACGGCCCCGTAGGGCTCAAACAGCTCCTTGAGTTCGGTTTCCGTCCAGGAGCGGGGGATCTGGCCAACGAACATCTTGATGGAGTCATGGTCAGGGGTATCCAGGTTCTCCATAGAACCATTCATCCTGCTGCTGTTGCTGCCGTTGCTGTGGGGAAGAGGTGGAGGGGGAAGAAGGATTTAGTACAATATTTTGTTTAGGATAATTTAGTACCAGGGCCTACCATCTTATTGCTAGCTTTTTGGTGGCGCAGCTGGCTAAGGTGTTTCAAGAGGGCGGTCACGTGTGTTTGCAAGACAAAGGATGCAAGAAACAGTTTCAGTGCGAGCAGGTGAGCAAGGCAGCTATACTGTTGAGCAGCAGCGTGTTGGCAGTTACACGTACAAAAAAAAAAAAAAAAAAACTCTGGTTGCACCGTGGTATTGGTAGAAAATGTTCTGCAAAGCATTTGCAACATGGCACTAACATCTCCTAGCGATGGGCTAGTTTTTCACAAAAACCTGTACCATAGAACTACCATAGAACACAACTGTAGCCAATCTTGGCTGACGGATGACACACTGTTCTGCAATGAAGCCTCAACAGCTCTCTCTAGGGTAATACCATGGTGTAGCCCAAGGACAGCTATAGTTTTCATTCTCCTCTGGGTACATTGACTTGAATACAAAACCTAGGAGGCTCATGGTTCTCAAACCCTTCCATAGACTTACAGTAATTATGACAACTTCCAGAGGATGTCCGCGAACTTATCAGAGCTCTTGCAGCATGAACTAACGTGTTGTCCACCCAATCAAAAATAATCTGAGAATGAATTTAGAACAGCTGGGTGAATTGAATTTGAATACCTTATCCAATATGCTTTAAAATAAAGAAATAAAGAAAAATGGTCCTCCCTAATCTTAAAATGGCACCAACTGCCACTGGTATATACCGTATACCGGGGTATTTGGAAATAGCCGCGGGATGGTTTTTCAATACCGTTGAAATTATTTAACATTTTTAAATAATTATTTTATATTTGTAGTTACTTTTTAAATAAATATCTGCAGTCAACTTGTACAATACGTGAGGAGATAAAGCAGATAGCGTTTTTCACATTATGAAGCTAACGATAGTCCCAGGAACAGTGTAGCCAGTCACGTGTTTGTTTGTAAATAGTACAAAGGGGAGAAAGTGGGAGCAGGTCCAGCAGTGTATTGCCAGGGTCACGTTTTAGATTTAAAAGTCAAGTGTTTTTTTGCTTCAATAGAGTGATCAGGGACATGCAACTAGTTTTCCTTCGCAGAAAAAATGCCGAATGGCAGAAAATAGTTTCATTTTCATCAGATGACAACAGATGAGCAAAGCTATTTGGCTGGCAGCAACACAAGTAAACGAGCGTACAATGAAAGAGCAAAACCTTCTTGGCAAAAACGATGCATGGCCATCATATTTCTAATGTTTATCATAGAAAGAATATAGCAAGCTACATTCCTTATGTTTTGCTTAGAAGAACATCTTACTTTTTACCCGAGAAATGTAGGCTGGCTACACCGAAAAGTACATGCCCACTTGTGATTTTGTAACAGAAGCACAAAATTAGTCTGATGCCGAGCAGAAATATTAAGAAACATTTTAGATCTGAGTTTACAAAACGCAGCAAGATATTTCTTAAGTGCTTTATCTTTTTTTTCTGCGTGAAAAACACACCAAAAATTATATTCGGTTGCTCATACCTTTACATGTATAACTTTATGAGCTGTGTCGCCTGTCTTTGCAATTTGTATATTTTGTTTGCACTTGTTAGCATATTTAGCTAGCAGCCTCCATGGAAATTCACTATTATTGTGCTAATTTTGTTAGCAGTCTGGTCTGGTAATAGATGACCAATGGGCTTTTAAAAAAAATAATTGGAGCCCTCGTGTACTAAGCTAGTATTACCATAAATCCCAGCATGCGAGAAGGATGGTATGACGATATGAAACTCTGGATACCGCCCAACCCCCATTTGTATCATTGAATCAAGGCTAAATGTGTTAGTGTTTGTAAAAGTGTCCCGTTTTCAGTCAGTGTGAATTGAGTTAGGTCATTGGCTCCTCCCAAAAATTGGAGTTGATTAGTACCAGGTGTATTAATGTGAGAGGGAGAGAGGCAGTGGCTAGTTAGACAAGGATGAGATGCGTTTGTATTGTTTCAACAGTAGTCAGGGATTTTTTGCAATTGTGATCCTTGGGCAGGGCTGCCAAAATGTTTTTTTTCCGGGTCCCCTAAAGTACAAACAGCGTAAAAAACAAACATTTTCAGGATAAAATATATATATATTTTAATGTCACCGCCAAGATGGGATCCAATAAAAATCTCAAACAAGCCGACAGTGCTCATTGCCACGCCCACCACCCAAGCCCATTTTTTATCCAGAATAAGCCCTGGTTGTGTACGTTTAATCCATGTTTTAGCCTTTCAGGGGATTTATTTTGTGCCTGATGAGTCTTTTTTTTGTATTTCATTCACCAGCCAACAAACAATGCAATAGTACTTTGACTGCTGCTGTTTTAAAACAAACAATTTAGAGAGACAGTAACACAAGAGCCACACACACAGCTCTCTCTCTCCCCCTCAGTGGGTCAGCGCCATGCTGCATGGCCAGGCCCTGAGAGGGGATCAGCATTCTCAGGGTGATTAAGTTAGGGCCAGCCTTAAAGGGACTGATGGAGTGTCCGCAGGCCAGACCACTGAGGCCAGGCAACGTACCACAAAGTCTACCACACAGACCATCAGAAGCCTCTCTCAGATGCCCACTGAGCCAGAAAAGCAAATATGCAGCAGGCCAGACCAGGCAGGCAGCATTGCGTAAGTATCACACTGTGCCCACTGCCTAGACCACTACACACTAGAAGCCCCTGTCAGCACATGCCCACACTGAGGCCGAAGGGGCAGCCTCGTACAAGCGCTGACCATACACACACACCCCCCTCCACTGAGCCAGGCTGGGAGGGGCCAGTACGCCACAACTCTGGCCCCACATTTAGCTGGGAGACTGGTCCTAGTAGTCAACTAGGTACAGGGAAGGTATTATTCACTCACATTGCACACGCACACAAAAGACTGTGCCAAAGGATCACTTTTATGTGTGTGTGCGCGCACGTGTTAGGGCTGGGCGATATAGCCAAAATATATCACCGTATTACATTTTAAATAATAAAAATGTCTAAATTTGCTTTAGGAGTAGCATGTGACCCAAAAGGTGGAAAAAACACACATAAGTGATTTCAATGGGTCTTTCTCCATTCTGATTAATTGTTCTATACTGTTCAAACTTCAACCCCCCCAAAAAATGTCTACACTTTCATAAATCTCTGCATTTCCTGCACTCATTTTGAGATCCTTTATACACTGTCAAGTACAGCTGCACGATATGGGCAAAAACAAATCTAGGCCATATTTTTTAACCAAATGTTGCAATTGTGATTTAGAGCAAAACATTTGGATAAACTGTTGGAATCATGGAAATAGAATGATTATTCAAATTCTATATAAGAGTGGGCACTTTGAATAGAGTGTTGTTTGACAACGAATGTAAATGCCACGGAGGAGTTATTTTGACAGGGTAGGAAAAAGGGGAATACCTAGTCAGTTGTACAACTGAATGCATTCAACTGAATCAGAGAGGTGCGGAGGAGGGCTGCCTTAAAATCGACATCCACGTCATCGGTGCCCGGGGAACAGTGGGTTAACTGCCTTGCTCAGGGGCAGAACAACATATTTTTTACCTTGTCAGCTCAGGGATTCGATCCAACAACTTTTACTGGCCCAACGCTCTACCCACTAAGCTACCTGTGTAGAGAAATGCTATTTCTTATGCAGGTGACCAACCTATTGCTAATACATGGCTACAACTCACAGTAAAGCCTGTGGGGTCCCCTACAGGATAGCTCCCGCATTACACACTTACTGCCAAACTAGCGCACACACATAATCTCCTCTCTAGCCGAACATTGTGTGCCCGAAGAGGATTCCACGATGACGGACAGACAACTGAGCCAATGGCGGAAGACTACAGACTACACCCAGCCTGAACCAATCCAAAGATCCGATCTTCTAGAATCAACCTACTTTCTGTGCCATATATTAGGGCTGTGCTGATTGTTAACGGCCTCTTTTCCTGCTGTTCTGTGCGAGCTAACGGGAGAGCCGTAATTACGCTGTACTAGATATCTTCACTCTGAATAAACTGTCGCTTGTCATACAATTTACCACTTTGTCTGAATCGATCCTTGACCGGCTCACCCTTCTACATATGTAATTACTAACACCTGCCACCCCAAAGTGTTGGTCAGTGTTTCCAGGGTACCCTATAATCTTTGGCTACATTAAATGTTTTCTCTTTGGGTACTTCATGTAGCCAACATACTCATGCTTCATCTATTCCTCTTTGATTTAGAATATACTGTTGCACAAACAACATGCTGATCTAGGTCTACACCATAATTGGTATGAGGCTGTATAGCTAGCTACGTTTGCTCCGACTCGGTACATTTATTAGCTAGCTAGCGATTAGCATTAGCAGCTAACACGATTTAGCCACAACTTGCTAAGAAAAGACAAACTAGCGGGTTGCAGATAAGAAAAACAAATAGTGTAATAGTAGAACACTTGTGGATTTATATTAAGAAGCAAAGCGGAAAAAGCATTGTCGTCGTCGTCGTCGTCAACATTGTTGCATGATCATGTAGACTGAACGCAAGTGTATCGTGGTCGAGCAACAACAAACACAATCCTTGAGTGACAGGGGGCGTGGCTAGGTCTGTCTGGAAAGTGGCATGGAGAGAGATGACTGAAGTAGTGGAGAAAACTGAAAATGTACGTTAGAGGTCGACCGATTAATTGGGGCCAATTTCAAGTTCTCATAACAATCGGTTATGGCCAACTACATTGCATTCCACGAGGAGACTGCGTGGCAGGCTGACTACCTGTTACGTGAGTGCAGCAAGGAGTAAGTTGCTAGCTAGAATTAAACTTATCTTATCTTTGAAAAAACAATCTTAACATAATCACTAGTTTATCTAGCTTGTCCTGCGTTGCATATAATCGATGTGGTGCCTGTTAATTTAGCATCGAATCACAGCCTACTTCGCCAAACGGGTGATTTAACAAGCGTATTCGCGAAAAAAAACTGTCGTTGCACCAATGTGTACCTAACCATAAACATCAACGCCTTTCTTAAAATAAATACACAATTATATATTTTTAAACCTGCATATTTAGTTAATATTGCCTGCTAACATGAATTTATTTTAACTAGGGAAATTGTGTCACTTCTCTTGCGTTCTCTGCAAGCAGAGTCAGGGTATATGCAGCAGTTTGATCCGCCTGGCTCGTCACGAACTGTGTGAAGACCATTTCTTCCTAACAAAGACAGTCATTAATTTGCCAGAATTGTACATAAATATGACATAACATTGAAGGTTGTGCAATGTAACAGCAATATTTAGACTTAGGGATGCCACCCATTAGGTAAAATACGGAACGGTTCCGTATTTCACTGAAAGAATAAACGTTTTGTTTTCAAAATGATAGTTTCCGGAATTGCCCTATCATCGTATTTCTGTGTGTTATTATATTATAATTAAGTCTATGATTTGATATAGCAGTCTGACTGGGCGGTGGTAGGCAGCAGCAGGCTCGTAAGCATTCATTCAAACATCACTTTCCAGCATTTGCCAGCAGCTCTTCGCTGTGCTTCAAGCATTGCGCTGTTTATGACTTCAAGCCTATCAACTCCCGAGATTAGGCTGGCAGTACTATAGTGCCTATAAGAACATCCAATAGTCAAAGGCATATGAAATACAAATGGTATAGAGGGAAATAGTCCTATAATTCCTACAACCTAAAACTCCTTACTTGGGAATATTGAAGACTCATGTTAAAAAGGAACCACCGAGCTGTCATACGTTCTCATGTTCTGAGCAAGGAACTTAAACGTTACCTTTTTTTACATGGCACATATAGCACTTTTACTTTCTTCTCCAACCCTTTGTTTTTGCATTATTTAAACCAAGTTGAACATTTTTCATTATTTATTTGAGACTTTATTGATGTGTTAGATTTTATTGATGAATTATATTAAGTTAAAATAAAAGTGTTCATTCAGTAATGTTGTAATTTTCATTATTACAAATATATATAATATATATATATATATATTAATCGGTATCGGCTTTTTTGGGTCCTCCAATAGTCGGTATCGGCGTTGAAAAATCATAAAATCGGTCGACCTCTAGTACTTTACACACGGCATATCACATTTAACAAACCAAACATAAAAATAACATTATAGAAGGTAAAATAAAAACCCAAACCGGTCCGTGCATCAATACCGGTATATAGTAAAATAAGGTATACCCGCCAGCTCTAGTGTGTGTGTGTACATCCAATTGAGGACCCAAGGGACTCCTGGTGTGAGAAAGCTGGCAACTGGCACACAGACCTGGTGATTAGTTAATGGGATAGTAAGCAGAGGGACTGAGGGAGACAAAAACAGGGAAAGAGTGACTAGGTTAAATAAAGGGACAGAGAGAGTTAGAAGTATACAGACCTTTGGACACGAGCCATCCATCTCTTACACATAGAGCCCAAACGCTCGGCCGAGACACCAAGTGACGACCTAAACGACATTCTGACTCCTCACTGTCGGTCCTCTGGAAAGCCAACTCTTAAAAAGTCCCAGATCCTACACACTTCACAAATAACTCTTCAGGGGAAAATGGAAAAAAATAAAAATACTTTCCTTCTGGAGCCAATACATCCAAAATGACAATTTAAAGCTCACAAAGCCAAGGGGCGACTTCACTGCCCCTCACCAACAACCCCGACAGATATCTGTACAGGATCCACTCAGCAGCAAGGCCTCGGCACAGCAGTGTAGTGGTCAGTCAGCACTAACCAGAAGATAGCAATCCTAAACACAGTGAAGCAGGGAGGTACTGTACTATCTGAAATTGTCCAATAAGAAAAGCTCCCTTTCTATTGTTGTTGCAAAATGTTTTACCCTCTTAACACCTCTCTAAAACGCTGGGAGTTGGCAGAGAGAGGATTGTAGCCCATCACCCTCCTCAGGCGCTGGTCTAGCTTGGCGATGGAACAGGGAGTAACCTACCAGCTTCTACCATCAGCACTTAGAAATACAATCACTAGAATAGGCTAACCCCTTTTTACAGTAATCCTACTGTGATGATGCCCAATCTATGAATTCTCTCTATGCTATCCTGAGCGCAGCAACAGCGGAAACAATTGCATATTGTTCGGATGCTGGAGAGAACACTATTCACCGATAGATCCCCTATACAGTAACAATGGGCCTGTGGTGAGTCAGAGGGAAGCTTTGTAATCCTCCCATCCAATGCTACGTCTCACTAAACCACCGCAACGGGCATTGTGGTGTGTGACACCATTTATCTAGTTGCCAGATCCAGGCAGCCTTTCTCTGACGCCATTTTGCTGAGTGCTTTGCCTGCCTTCTCATACATCTAAAATCTCAGACACAGCTGCATGTCACATAATTAGGTCAGTCCCCGACTAAAACAAAACGCGGTTGACCGAAAGTAGACTGTTCTTTTGACCAACCGATTGGTTGAAATTTTAAAACTAGTATTTTTCCATATTATTTATGTGTGTGAGTGTGTGAGAGAGCTCCTACTGGCTTTCGTAGTTTCTGCCATTACGCTCCTGAAGTTGCCTTGTAATAGGCTACACGAGGAGTCAGCCAACTTTCATGTGGAATGCCAATTTATTTTTGTGGAACAGTTTAATTTCATTTATAATAATTTCTCCATATCTCAAAATCATTGTCATGTAGTTAATCAAAATGCTATCCAAATCTAAAATGAAAAACCTAAAAAGTAACTTCTATATAAAAATAGCAAACAAATAAACATTACAGCCTGCAGGTAAAAAATATCCAGATGAAAATAAATATCCTATAAATCACATTGGCTACGCATAGCCTGTCTGCAACCAACTTGAAACATTTTAGCAACAATTAACTTGGGTCCTGCCTGAAGCTCCTTGCAACATTGCCCATTTGGGGATATAAAATATTCTGGGCCCTCCGTTTCCCGCTACAGCTGTAGGCTATTTGCACAGGGGATATGAAGTAATCAGGTAGGCCTATTTTATGATGTTTCCACTGGATCAGAGCATTATATTTTTCCTTTTCACGCTGAGTGGTTATGAAAGGGAGAGAGCTGGAAAGATTTCTCAAATAAATTGGAATTGTCATTCTCAATAGATGTAAAAACATGCTGCTTGCTGTTTATTTTGAAGAAAACATTACTCTGAGAAGCTCCACAGCTCATTAGTGGTGGTACATTAAGCCAATCAGAAATACTATTAGATCCCCAACTGGGAAGGTTTATATACCTTAACTTGCAAGCAGGCCAGGTAGCCTATAGGCCTACTTCTATGCGTAATCAGGTGCACGTCCTTACTCAACATCGACAGGAGCGCTCCAAACAAATGACAATGAAAAAATAGACAAATCTCGTAAATGGAATTAAATAAATAAAAACAAAAATTCCCACACGTGTAGCTTAGTTTGTGCGCACAATTTGTCCACTCACTCCAACATTGAGAATGGTAAAAAGACTGGAATAAAGATATATTGAATGCATTAACAGACATTACAGTAACCAAACAAACATTGAAGATTAGAAATGAATGGGACACGTACAGTGGCTTGTGAAAGTATTCATCCCCCTTGGCATTTTTCCTATTTTGTTGCCTTTCAACCTGGAATTGGGGGGGGGGGGGTTACACAACATACCTTGAAGTGCCAGGCTCGCATGCCAGGCTCGTACGCATTAATTCAAACAGCACTTTCGTGCGTTTTGCCAGCAGCTCTTCGCAATGCTTCAAGCATTGAGCTGTTTATGACTTCAAGCCTAACAACTCCCGAGATTAGAATGGTGTAACCGATGTGAAATGGCTAGCTAGTTAGCGGGGTGTGCGCTAATAGCGTTTCAAATCGGTGACGTCATTCTCTCTTGAGACTTGGAGTAGTTGTTCCCCTTGTTCCCCGTGGCTTTTGTGGAGCGATGGGTAACGATGCTTCGAGGGTGGCTGTTGTCGATGTGTTCCTGGTTCGAGCCCAGGTAGGGGCGATGAGAGGGATGGAAGCTATACTGTTACACTGGCAATACTAAAGTGCCTATAAGAACATCCAATAGTCAAAGGTATATGAAATACAAATGGTAGAGAGAGAAATAGTCCTATAATTCCTATAATAAATACAACCTAAAAACGTCTTACCTGGGAATATTTAAGACTCGTGTTAAAAGGGAACCACCATCTTTCATGTTCTCATGTTCTGAGAAAGGAACTTAAACGTTAGCTTTTTTACATGGCACATATTGCACTTTTACTTTCTTCAACGCTTTGCTTTTGCATTATTTAAACCAAATTGAACATGTTTCATTATTTATTTGAGGCTAAATTGATTTTATTGATGTATTAAGGTAAATTAAGTGTACATTCAGTATTGTTGCAATTGTCATTATTACAAATAAATAAAAAAATATTTAAAAAATCTGCATCTGCTTTTTTTGGTCCTCCAATAATCAGTATCTGCGTTGAAAAAAATCATAATCGGTCGACCTCTAATCTCTAAGTCTAATATTGCTGTTACATTGCACAACCGTAAAATGTTATGCCATAATTATGTACAATTCTGGCAAATTAATTACGGTTTTTGTTAGGAAGAAATGGTCTTCACACAGTTCGCAATGAGCCAGGCGGACCAAACTGCTGCATATACCCCGACTCTGCTAGCACAGAACGCAAGAGAAGTGACACAATTTCCCTAGTTAAAAGAAATTCATGTTAGCAGGCAATATTAACTAAATATGCAGGTTTAAAAAATATATACATGTGTATTGATTTTAAGAAAGGCATTGATGTTCATGGTTAGGTACACATTGGTGCAACGACAGTGCTATTTTCACGAATGTGCTTGTTAAATCATCACCCGTTTGGCGAAGTAAGCTGTGATTCGATGATAAATTAACAAGCCCCGCATTGATTATATGCAACGCAGGACAAGCTAGATAAACTAGCAATATCCTCAACCATGTGTAGTTAACTAGTTATTATGTTAAGATTGTTTTTTTAAAAGATAAGTTTAATGCTAGCTAGCAACTTACCTTGACTCCTTGCTGCACTCGCGGAGCAGGTAGTCAGCCAGCCACGCAGTCTCCTCGTGGAGTGCAATGTAATCGGCCATAATCGGCATCCAAAAATGGCAATTACCGATTGTTATAAAAACTTGAAATCAGCCCCAATTAATTGGCCATACTGATTAAATCGGTCGACCTCTAATCAAAACGCAAACAATTCACACAATGAAGTTATTTAACAATTAATGTGCACAGATTGGCGGGAGAGCGCGCATTCTGGAGAAAGACGTGAATTGTGCAGCCGCACTCTCCTTCTTGGACTTGATTGGATTTGACTGTGCCATCCCCGTGGCCTCCGCAATGGATTAGTTCACTGGGATGGGCGCAAATAAGACAGGTGTCTCATGTGCCATAACAAAACACAGATATCTGCAACTGCTCGACAAGAACAAAAAAGCCGGCCAGTCAAATAATTGGCGTCAGCCCAATACATAATACAATTCTCTTGATAACTAGATGCATGTGGTGTGAATTGCTGAAACATAGTGATCCCAATACTGGATAAACACTTCAACACTACCCAAGCTAGACGTATGGGTGGTCCCGGGAATCAAACAGTCAGTGCCAGTGGTCATTTGCCCAGCCACCACACCAAATGCAAGTTCCAATCCAAATGACTCAAACTTCTTCCTTTCTTTACTCCCCTTGGTTGGAAAGGGGTCCCACATGTAAAAGCCATAAACCGTCACTGGGGAGCTCACTCCAGTGGGGATCATTTCAAATTAAACTGGCTCCAGTTTGTCCAATAAGAAACACTCGTTTTCAAGTTGCAACTGTTTTTGCTAGTATGCCCCAATAATTATGACCCAGACCAGAGAAAGTCAGTTAGGCCAGGAGGGCCTGTCGCTGTGATGTGGCAAATGACCTGGCTCCAAGACACCTTGGAGCAGCTGACAGGTCCTGGAGCAGCTGACAGGTTCAAGTTGACATTAGCATAACTGCTGTTGCTCTTCCCACAAAATAACATGATTTACCGGGACCATATGCCTGGAGATTTGCTGTCGTCTGAGCGCAGAAGCATGTCAGCTGCACTGCTACACTTTTCCTAGTTTCTCCCATTATAGAGACTGTCACTGAGGCAGCACTGAGCCACCGATATCATATACGAGTATACATGTCGTCAGCCACAAGCGTCACACGTTTGTTGGGTTCTGTATGCATCCTAAATTAACGGCCAGTGAACACCTTCGACTTGGAATGTATGGCTTTTACTTAGCTTGGTTGGGATCATTTCAGGAATCACTTGACGCTCTACCTATAAAAAAAAAGTCAACATTCATAGGACCACACCCTGTGATATAATCCAGTGCTGCTTTATGTGTTCGTTCAATTCATAGGTTGTGGTAAAGAAAGATTACCAATGTTAGTCAGGAAAGGCTCTCCCTCTTTGGGTAATAATTAGGCTTGGGAGGTATCCCGTACATCCCATATGTATGGAGTATGAAATATACATTTTTGGTATTGAAAATAATAGTCTATGCCACTGCTTAGAACTAATTGAACTATGTAAGACGTGCCAAATAAATTATCTCCAGCTCAAGGTGCCAGCTATGCATTTTGTTTGCTAACCTGCTAGCTAAATGGCTAGGTTGCAAGAGAAAGCTTCGTTACAGCAGAGACAATCAATCCCCTATGGTATAGGAACGGTATTTTTTTAATTTTACCTTTATTTAAGGTAAAGGCTAGAGGAGAACAAGTTCTTATTTACAACTGCGACCTGGCCAAGATAAAGCAAATCAGTACGACAAACAACAACGCAGAGTTACACATGGAATAAACAAACATACAGTCAATAAAACAATAGAAAAAGTCTATATACAGTGTGTGCAAATGAAGTAGGATAAGGGAGGTAAGGCAATAAATAGGCCATAGTGGCAAAATAATTACAATATAGCAATTAAACACTGGAGTGATAGATGTGCAGAAGATGAGTGTGCAAGTAGAGATACTGGGGTGCAAAGGAGCAAAATAAATAAAAGTATGGGGATGAGGTAGTTGGTTGGGCTATTTACAGATGGGCTATGTACAGGTCCAGTGATCTGTGAGCTGCTCTGACAGCTGGTGCTTAAAGCTAGTGAGGGAGATATGAGTCTCCAGCTTCAGTGATTTTTGCAGTTCGTTCCAGTCATTGGCAGAAGAGAACTGTAAGGAAAGGCGGCCAAAGGAAGAATTGGGTTTGGGTATGACCTGTGAGATATACCTGCTGTAGGGTGTGCTGCGATGGTGACCAGTGAGCTGAGATAAGGCGGGGCTTTACCTATCAGGTATGACTATCTGGATACCGGCCAAATTTAGTTATAGTTCATGCTCCTTTCCCCAGGAGGGCTCTTGCGCTCTCATTTATTTGGGGATGAAAAGTCGCAGTTTACATTGTGGAGTCGTGGACGAGAGCTTAACATTTCTGAGGATGGGCAAACAAGCGAAACAGACATTTTCTGAGAATACCCAGACTATCCTGAAGTGTTACTTGTTCTTCAAGAAAGCAATAGTAATTTAAAATTCCACTGAGTGCTGCTTCGACATGACCAAGAGAGAAAAAAACATGTTGGAAGGGATCAGTTTGAGCAGGGCAAGGCACAGAAATCACTTATCTTGATCCATGAGTAGTTAGATTTGGGATGCAAGATGATTTGTAGATCAGTGATTCTGCCCAGTCCAACTGCAATGTAGCCTTGTCACTCTCAAACACAGAGAAAAGCTCTTCTTTATCCCCCCTAACATCAGACCGCTGTCAAGTGTATAAAGGGTCTCCATCTCGCTTCTGATTCTCTTTCCAACCTGACAAGTCAGACAGGAAGGACCCAGCCAGGTATTGGTTGTCAGAGTGGATGAATAATTACTATCTCAGAATAGAAATACCACTCAACCAGAGATGCAGAAGCCACAGGGCTGTGTATTCTAGCCTCGGAGCAGAGGCAGTCAGATCACACAGGCATAGCAGTCTCTACAGCACTCTCACTCCAGAAAAGGACCTGACAACAGGCACCAAGGAAATAGCCATGTCTGTTTCTGGTGTGATGTCTGCAAGTCTGTCTGGCCTATGTTCTGTGATATCTGACCAATTTCCATAGGCAAGGCAGGCTGCACCTCGAGTCACTCCGGCTACGAGCACACACACAGCTCTGTGATATCTCATCTCATTTCCATACAAGGTGCTGCTGCCTGCTGGAGGACCATCACAGTTGTTTATAATCAGTACATCAGTGCTCTGATGAAGGCCCCATTAAGATGTTTCCATCCCAGCATGAACTCCAATTCTGCCTCAATATGGCCAAATTTTCATTGTTGCATTTCCCCTGATGAAGACAGACGTGTCCAATCATGCTGTGAATAGGGCTCCATGTGGACAAGAGGCAGCCAGGGCCTGATGACAAGACCCGCCCCATTAGCTCCATAATCATTTGGAGTGTCCCTGGTGACGGTGGTTATGGATGAGGAGGGATGCAAATTAGGCTGAGTCAGGGTGTGAATGTAGCGTGCCCACCCACTCGGCCCAGAGTAGATGAAAACACGTTTTTGGTAATGAAATTTCACTTCCTTATGTTATAAAACACATTTTACCAAGACAAATATAATTTCTTCATGTTTTGAATCGTTCAGTGGGGTCTTTCTCTAAACATATCATTAACATTCAGCATCTTAAAAAAAAGTCGGATTTCGTAACCCAACACATCCGATAAGCACCGAGCTCTGTTGACAGAGCGGTGCCGCATCGAGTAAGCACCTTAAGGATTTTGCATGTTGTGGTGGTCTGCAAAGTCGTTTTCTTCAAGTCCCAAAAAGAATGACAAACTAAATTAAATGTTAAAAGCTGTGAAAATAAAAAAAGCTTGCCATACGCTCAGTGCTCTGTTGACATTTCACAGAGTTATACTTGTTTTTGTGAGAAACATTTTTAAAAGAACAGGAATTCTTCATTAATATGAAAATATCACATAATATAGATAACAAATATAGATAGAGATAACAAGTTCAACAGTGAGCCTGTCAGTTAGCCTTAATTCTTGCATAGCTTTTCCATTTTTTTCCTCTGGCCTCCATTGACTTAGTCACCTAAATTTTGGCCATCCTACAAAAAGGTAACAAAAAAAACTAAAGTAACTTAAGAACGGATTATGATAGGAGACGCGAGGTTTGAACCGATGGGTTTCTTAGAGGATAATAGACCATTTATCTTACGTATTGGTCAAAAGATGCATCTTTGATTGGACACTATAGTGAATGGATTAATGAAGATAGACAAATAGGAACCTGGTTTAGGCTGAAGCAAGTCAACTCTGGTCTGGCTGGAGGTAGAATGCAAATCTAGCATCAGGTGAAGAAGACTGTTGCAGGGATATAGAAAGACTAGACTACAACCATCTACTACAGACCAAGAAACAATGAAGGCAGACCCAGATAAAACAAAAAGGTTCATAGTCTGGTGCATTTATGGCTTAGAAAAGCCCTCCAAATAAAGAAAAAAAGCTAATACGGCAGTTGTTAAAACCAGAGTAAACTGCTGTTTGAAAAGGGCCCTTAACAAATAAGTCTTCTAAAATTAAAAATAAGCAACATCACAGAACCCCACTCGAGTCCAGTTATTTTTGTTTACAGTCTTCTGCTTAGTCTTCTGTCCCTCCGATGAGTCTTAAGACGGTCAGTCAACAACTGGCGAGCGGATTTCTGCTCGACTTAGGCCTCTGTCCAAGAGGGAAAGGTTACCCAGCCCACATGCCCTCCTGGCTCCTGCTGCCCATCCAAAGCTGCTGCCCACATTCTCTGACCTGGCCTGGATGTTTTTTCTGGTGTTATTTTCTATTTTGTATTTATTTTATTTTAGGGTCCAATCAGTTTTAATATTGCAGATAGAGTGTGGGTTGTATCAATGTACAATTGAAATCAGAAGTTTACATACACCTTAGCCAAATACATTTAAAATCAGTTTCACAATTCCAGACATTTAATATGAGTAAAATTTCCCTGTCTGGGCCAGTTAGGATCACCACTTTATTTTAAGAATGTGAAATGTCAGAATAATAGAGAGAATTATTTCTTTCATCATATTCCTAGTGGGTCAGAAGTCAATTAGTATTTGCAGTCAATTAGTATTTGGTAGCACTGTCTTTAAATTGTTTAACTTGGGTCAAACATTTCGGGTGGTCTTCCACAAGCTTCCCACAATACGTTGGGTGAATTTTGGCCCATTCCTCCTGACAGAGCTGGTGTAACAGAGTCAGGTTTGTAGGCCTCCTTGCTCACACACACACTTTCAGTTCTGCCCACACATTTTCTATAGGATTGAGATCAGGGCTTTGTGTTGGCCACTCCAATACCTTGACTTTGCTGTCCTTAAACCATTTTGCCACAACTTTGGAAGTATGCTTGGGGTCATTGTCCATTTGGAAGACCCATTTGCGACCTAGCTTTAGCTTCCTGACTGATGTCTTGAGATGTTGCTTCAATATATCCACATAATTTCCCCCCTCATGATGCCAACTATTTTGTGAAGTACAGTCCCACCTGCAGCAAAGCACCCCCACAACATGATGCTGCCACCCCCATGCTTCACGGTTGGGGTTGGGATGGTGTTCTTCAGCTTGCAAGCCTCCACCTTTTTCCTCCAAACATAACGATGATGGTCATTATGGCCAAACAGTTCTATTTTTGTTTCATCAGACCAGAGGACATTTCTCATTAAAAGTACGATCTTTGTCCCCATGTGCAGTTGCAAACCATTGTCTGGCTTTTTTTAATGGCAGTTTTGGAGCATTGGCTTCTTCCTTGCTGAGCGGCCTTTCAGGTTATGTCGATATAGGACTTGTTTTACTGCGGATATAGATACTTTTGTACCGGTTTCCTCCAGCATCTTCACAAGGTCCTTTGCTGTTGTTCTGCGATTGATTTGCACTTTTCACACCAAAGTACATTCATCTCTAGGAGACAGAACGAGTCTCTTTCCTGAGTGGTATGATGGCTGCTTGGTCCCATTGTGTTTATACTTGCGTACTATTGTTTGCACAGATGAACGTGGTACCTTCAAGCATTTAGAAATTGCTCCTAAGGATGAACCAGACTTGAAGGTCTACAGTGTTTTTTTTCTGAAGTCTTGGCTGATTTCATTTCATTTTCCCATGATGTCAAGCAAAGAGACACTGAGTTTGAAGGTGGGCCTTGAAATACATCCACAGGTACACCCCAATTGACTCAAATTATGTCAATTAGCCTATCAGAAGCTTCTAAAGCCATGACCCCATTTTCTGGAATTTTCCAAGCTGTTTAAAGGCACAGTCAACTTTGTGTATGTAAACTTCTGACCTACTGGAATTGTGATACAGTGCATTATAAGTGAAATAATCTGTCTGTAAACAATTGTTGGAAAAATCACTTGTGTCATACACAAAGTAGACGTCCTAACCAACTTGCCAAAACTATAGTTTGTTAACAAGAAATTTGTGGAGTGGTTGAAAAACTAGTTTTAAAACCTAAGTGTATGTAAACCTCCGACTTCAACTGTAATTGTCTATCAATTTCCAATCTCCCCCATACACACACACACACAAAAATGTCTGGATATTTTTTTACCCTAATCCTACAATAAATGGACAACAATACATAGGCTTCTACTTACAGCTAATACATACATGGCCACCTGAATGTTACTGCTTGTATACTGGTTCTGAGTCCCAATAATGTGTCATTTTCCCTGTAGTGTGCACTTGTAGTGTCCTGCTCATAAGGCACCAACGAAAAAAAAAAACTGAAACAGGGATGGACTGGGACTACCTCGACTTGTCCAATAATAAATGCTTATTGTAACTTTCCATTGCAAAATGTTTGACATTTTAGTCATTTAGCAGACACTCCAGAACGACTTACATAGTGCATCCCGTAGTGCATTAATCTTAAAATAGCTAGGTAGGACAACCACATCTCAGTCATAGTAAGTACATTTTTCCTCAATAAAGTAGCTATCGGGAAAGTCAGTGCTAGTAAAAGGGAGGTAGTGTCAAGTGCGAGCACACAAATTACTTTTAAAAACATATTTTTTTACGGGGGGGGTACTCTTTGAAGAGATAGAGTTTCAGATGTTTTCAGAAGATGGGCAGGGACTCTGCTGTCCAATTTCAGCGGGAAGCTGATTCCACCATTGGGGTGCCAGGACAGAGAAGGGCTTTGACTGGACTGAGCGGGAGCTTCCCTCCTGTAGGGGTGACCAGAGGTGGCAGAACTATGTTCTCAGGTTGGGATGTAGGGTTTGATCGTAGCCTGAACGTAGGGAGGGGCAGTTCCTCTTGCTTCTCCATGGGCAAGTATCATGGTCTTGTAGTGAATGCGAGCTTCAGCTGGAAGCCAGTGGAGTCGCAGGGTGACATGGGTGAACACCAGGCGGGCTGCAGTGTTCTGGATAAGTTAAAGGGGTTTGATGGCACAAGCGGGGAGCCCAGCCAACAGCGTGTTGCAGTAGTCCAGATGGGAGATGACAAGTGCCCGGATTAGGAACTATGCCGCTTCCTGAGTGAGGTAGGGTCGTACTCTACGGATGTTGTAGAGCATGAACCTGCACAAGCGAGTCACTACTTTGATGTTTGCAGAGAATAACAGGGTGTTGTCCGGAGTTATGCCAAGTGTCTTTGCTCTCTGGGAGGGGGACACCGTGGAGTTGTCAACTGTGATGGATGGAGAGGTCTTGGAGCAATCAGGCCTTCCCAGAAAGGAAGATAAGCTCTGTCTTGTTGATGTGGAGCTTGAGGTGGTGGGTCAACATATCTGTCAGGCACGCAGAGATGCATGTCGCCATCTGAGTCTTAGAAGGTGAGAAGGAGAAAAGTAGTTGAGTGTCATCCGCATATCAATGATAGGAGAGACCATGTGAGGATATGATGAGTCGAGTGACGGTGTATAGAGAGAAGAGGGCCTAGAACTGAGCCCTGAGGGACAACAGTAGTGAGTACGTAGTGCAGACACAGATCCGCTCCATGTCACCTGCCAGGTAGGATGCAATCCAAGATTGTTCAGAGCCTGAGACACCCAGCTCTGAGAGGACGATCTGATGGATGAGAGCAAAGGACAGAGAGTCCGCTTTGGCAGCGCAGTGCCACAGAGGAAATCAGTCTCAGTTGAGTGACAAGTCTTGAAGCCTGACTAGGTACGGTCAAGAAGATTGTTCTGAGAGAGATAGTGAAAGAGTTGGTCAGACAGCAAACTCAAGTGCTTTGGAAAGAAAAGAAAGAAGGGATACCGTTATGTAGTTTACGTCAGAGGGGTCGAGTGTTGGTTTCTTGAGGAGGGGGAGCGACTCTGGAGTCAGAGGGGACGCAGCCAGTGATCAAGGATGAGTTGAGGGAAGTGAGAATGTTTCCAGAGATTGTATGGAGAAGGGAGGAGGGGATGGGATTGAGCAGGCAGGTCGTTGGGCGGCCGGAACTCACTAGTAGCAGGATTTCATTTTCCGTTGCGTGCCCTAATCAGTAACACAACCCTGGACTGGCCGCTGATTTAGTGTTGCACGGTATACCAAAACTTTGGTACTTTTTGGATACTAGAACATGAAAAACAGTTCGGTACTAGAATGTATTACTTTCAGTACTTCTGTCAAATGTGTGTCACGTTGTCTACTGATTGAGGATCTGTATCAGCGCAGCCGATGTCCCCTTATAGTGCGAGAGCACCGTGCCTGCTGCACTTACTCCTTGCGAGCTCTAGCATATCCTGAGGAACAACTGCACTCAGTCTGGGCCGCGTCACCACTTATGCTGCACAGAAGTTAACACAATTGAATAATTCAACACGGCATGTGGAAATGTTGAAACTTATTGTTCACTCCTATTCTAGATAATCTTTGCTCGAGCCTCGAACTGAGTGTGTGTGAATGACATCATGGGTCTTAACTAGTTGCTCCTACCCTCTACTTTTTTGAACATTTTGTTAAAAATCGCGCAACATTTCAGCGCCCTGCTACTCATGCCAGGAATATAGTACGTTCATATGGTTAGAATGTGTGTATAGGAAACCCTCGGACGTTTTTAAAACTGGTTAAATCACGACTGTGGCTATTACATAACGTGCGTTACATCGGAAAGCGCAGGAAAACCTGATCACAGAAAATGGAAATAAATATCCTTGCGCCACTTCCAGCAATTGTTAACAGTGAGCCGAATTAGATAAGACCGAGCATTCAACTCCCACAGCATCCCCATGTAGTCGAGTATCTTGTGAATTTAATCATCTTTGATTCTTGGTTGAACCGAAAGAGGGGCACCGCTTACCTCCGGTCTCCGCCCAGATCATTCCGGAAGAGCTCTCTCCTGAAATTTTTTCCAAGACGACAGCTAATGATATATACATCGCCTACGGATGATTTTTATCGCTTATTAACGTTTACTAATACCTAAAGTAGCATTACAAACGTATTTCGAAGTGTTTTGTGAAAGTTTATCGTCTACTTTTTGAATTTAAAAAAATGACGATACGTTGTGAAATCGCTGTTTTTTTCGTTTATCACACAGTCTACATATAACGATATCTTGGCTTTATATGGCCCGATTTAATCGAAATAAAGACCCAATAGTGTTTATGGGACATCTAGGAGTGCCAACAAAGAAGATGGTGAAAGGTAATGACTGTTTTCTATTTTATTGTGCGGTTTGTGTAACGCCGAAATGCTAATTATTTTGTTTACGTCCCCTGCTGTGCTTTTCTGTTGTAGTGTATTGGTGCATGCTATCAGATAATAGCTTCTCATGCTGTCGCCGAAAAGCATTTTAAAAATCTGACTTGTTGCCTGGATTCACAACGAGTGTAGCTTTAATTTGATACCCTGCATGTGTATTTTAATGAACTTTTGAGTTTTAACTAATACTATTAGCATTTAGCGTAGCGCATTTGCATTTCCAGAGCTCTAGTTGGGACGCAAGCGTCCCAGGTAGAGGTAAGAGGTTAAAGAGAGACCACGCGCACTTTTATAAAAGAGATTTCTTCTTCAATGCAAATATTGTTGATCAGTACAATAAGTCCCAAATGAAAGGGGAACAGATAAGCATTTTCTGGCTGAATTCATGGGGCTATAGATGAAAACCAAACTCAATGCATGCACACAATCCAATTGAATATTCATTCGCCTGTATCGTAAATAGGCCCGGGCTACATCTTGATATAAACAGTTTATCAATAGACCAGAGATTTAACATACAAAATAAATGACATTGTGTTAAGGTCGTTAGATTTTACTTTTTTTTACCAAAGTCAAATTGATTGGATAATTGATTTATCAAAAAAATCACATGTAATGATATTGAACTCAAAAGATCTGTCTGGATCAAGTGCCATTCTGTGACTTTGGCTAATACGCCTTCTTTTTCACTTTGGTATCGAGTATCGTGATGGTATCGAAATAAAAAAAAAAAAAAAATTTAAAAGATTGTATTGCAACAATACCAAGCTGATTCCACTTAACTTGGACAGTATACCCTTCTAACTCATCCCGTGTGTTGTAGAGCATATGCATTCAATCTTCAACATTTTATTAGCAAGGCCTATAGCATGTGCCACTGCCACTGCCTTCATACAACCTAACGTGATTTTGGGATTTACCTTGGTTGGCTGAAGTGGACTCGAAGTTTCAGTCGTGGTGGTTTAAATTTTTCACACTTTCAGCCCTCAAAATATAGCCTAAAGTCATGCACATTGATATTACACTGTATATCCTGTGCTCTGTAGTATACCAGCCAACCAGGCGTGCTGGATATGGGTAAATAACTAGCTATCCCACTGTGTCAATTACAGAAACACCCTGGCGAATGCATCTGATCTTTGCTAAATAAACACGCCATGAGGCCAGCTGAGCGTGAAAGTTGACTACAATTACTGAATACTTTGTTGCGACCTCTAACCACACAAACAAAACTTGGAGGCGGCTTTGGAAGAGGAAAAAAACAGCGAGAAAGAGGGTTGAAGAAGATGAATGCCCATGTAGTTTGCCTCAAACCACACCACACAACTTGGGGAGCACAAATGAGAGAGCGGTGGATATGTACATTAGGCCTATGTAGTTTGTTGCAACCTCTACTCAAACCAAACTTGGGGAACTAGGAAGAAAGGAGACGGTGTGAAGAAAGACGTAGACATGAGCCTAGTATTTTGTAGCAACCTCAAACCACACTTGGACAAACTTGGTAGAGTAGGAGGAAAGGAGGAGTGAAGATGTAGACCTAGACCCATGTATGTAGTTCAGACCCAAGTTTCTTATTTTAAATCCTTTGCATGTGTTGGAGAAATTGTCAGCTCTCTTACAAGTCAAGAGGTCAAGGATGAGAGAGCCACAGTGCTGTATGCCCTGTGAATGCCAGGCCACCATACTAGACAGTGTCTGAAGGGAGGGGAATAGATTCTTATTTAATTAAACATAGTTTCATGGTGCATTGCCACACCAACAGCAGGAAGTGGTAGAACAGGTGACAAACCCCTCCCAGTCTTCAACATCAGTCTACATGGCTCACGCAGGAGATGATTGTGGACTACAGGAAAAAGAGGACCGAACACATTCCCCTTCTCATCGACGGGGCTGTAGTGGAGCAAGTTTGAGAGTTGTGTCCATATCACCAACAAACTAACACAATCCAAGCACAACAAGACTGTTGTGAAGAGAGCATTATAAAAACTATTCCCCCTCGGGAGACTGAAAAGATTTGGCATGGGCTCTAAGATCCTCAAAAGGTTGTACAGCTGCACCATCGAGAGCATCCTCCTGACTGGTTGCCTCACTGCCTGGTATGGCAACTACTCAGCCTCCGACCGCAAGGCACTACAGAGGGTAGTACGTACGGCCCAGTATATCACTGGGGCAAAGCTTCCTGTCACCCAGGACCTCTATACCAGGTTGTGTCAGAGGAAGGCCCTAAAAATTGTTAAAGACTCCAGCCACCCTAGTCATAGACTGTTCTCTCTGCTACAGCACGGCAAGGGGTACCGGAGAGCCAAGTCTAGGTCCAATAGGCTTCTACACCACTGCTACACTCTGTTGTTGTCATCTATGCATAGTCACTTTAATACCTCCACCTACATATTACCTCAATTACCTCGACTAAGCGGTGCCCCCGCACTTTGTACCGGTACCCCCCTGTATATAGTCTTGGGTCTCGCTATTGATATTTTACTGGTGGTCTTTAATTACTTGTTCATACATTTTTTTTACTGCATTGTTGGTTAGGGGCTCGTAAGTAAGCAACACCTGTTGTATTCGGCACATGTGACGAAAAAAAATGGATTTGATCCCCACACACTATGCGAACAGCTGGCCCCCTCTCAGTCCCAAGAGTCAGTGCAAAGAGGCCACACTTTGCCCAGATCAGACAGCCACCAGACCCCTGTCAGTGTCCACAACAAAAGGATCACATCATCACAGCGTAGCCCAGATAACACCATGTGTGCGTTTCAAATAGCACCCTATTCCTTATATAGTGCACTACTTTTGGCCAGTGCCCATAGGGTAAAAGAAGAAGTGCTGAGCAAAAGTAGTACCCGGGCAAAAGTAGTGCACTAGGGTGCCATTTGGGAGACTCCTCATCTCAGTGTTCGTTGCCAAAGGATCAAACTTAAGCCCAGATATTCACTATCTTCTATCAGAGGCTCAATCAATCACAGAACACACACGCACACACACGTTAGGTAGAAATTGTCACCTTTGTGTGCATGCGCGTCCAAAGCCAAAAGATCCTTCCAGTCCCAAACCACCCCAAGCCTTTAGTCCAGGAGTGTCAAATATGGTCCATGGAAAATAATGGACATGCATTGAAACAGTTTGTTGATTGTGCCCGCCTTGCCAAAAATCACCTAAATTAAAGCTAGACGGTCAGGGAGTAAGTTCCCCATCCATCATTTTTGCAATGATCTTTCGCAAATTTTGACGGCGAGAAAATATAACCAGTTTTCAATGCGGCCCTCCGGACCTCGTTGAAGACCAAATGCTGCCACTAGGTCAAGATGAGCTTGACACCCTTGCTTTAGACTAATCACAATTCAATTTCCAGACAGCCATGATCACATTTTCCCTCGGTCAATCATCCCTTGTTGATATTAGCCCTTGTTGATATTACGAGTAAGTTCACTGTTGGCTTTTCAATATGTGTATGTGATGGTGGGAAATGGATGAAGCTGCTACAGGATACTTGCTGTTGAACTCAACTAAGATGAGTGGTGAGTGATATGTCAATAAAGTCAATTGAATTGAAATGCTGGAATCACATTAACAATAAGATTGTTTATTATATTTACAAGATATTCAAGTGACCGCTCCAACAATGGAAATATAAATGCCTGGAAGGCAGGATGGAGGAGGGACCATTGGTGGGGCCATTCTAGCCAATGAGAGGGCAGATACACATGTGAACAACAGGCCATAGAAATAGGTAGAGGACTCATCTTTGTATATGTGCCGTTATAGCGTCTGTGACAGCATGGGCAGCAACATTTAGGCCATCTCCATTTTAAAGTACAGATGTCAGAAATTGCCCATTTAAACTGCAATTTATTTATATATTTTTTTTTATATAATCGGTTTTCCATTCAAATTAGAAAATGACATAAAATTCCATGCGAATTCACAATGCAGCTGCCTGCAGCAGCACCATCCCTTTCAGATGGTTAAGCATTGCACACGTACTACTGTACAACAATTCCACCTTAGAAAGTTTGCATTTCCTTCTCATTTAACTTCTCAAAGTATTGCCATAAAGGACTTTGCTGCTGTCGCTTGCCTTTCTATGCCATTTTTCCAACTGTTTAAGACGATGACATAGTGGTGGAGTCTACTCAAAATATAAATTCTCGACTCCAATCATTTATTCCTCGATTCCCCTGGTGTCAACTTATGTATTGTTCCATTATTCCTGTACCCAAGAAGGAAAAGGTAACTGACCTAAATGACCATCGCCCTGCAGCACTCACTTCTGTCATCATGAAGTGCTTTGAGAGACTAGTCAAGGATCATATGACCTTACACCCTAGACCCATTTCAATTTGCTTACCGCCCCAATAGATCCACAGACGATGTAATCACCATCTCACAGCACAGTGCCCTATCCCATCTGGACAAGAGGGGTATGGAAGAATGCTGTTCATTGACTACAGCTCAAAATTCACCACCATAGTACCCTCCAAGCTCATCATTAATCTTGAGGCCTTGGGTCTCAACCGCACCCTGTGAAATTAGGTCCTGGACTTCCTGGATGGGTCACCCCCAGGTGGTGACGGTAGGAAACAACATCTCCACTTTGCAGATCCTCAACACTGGGGCCCTACAAGGGCAGGTGCTCTGGCCCCTACTACCGTACTCCCTGTTCACCCATGACTGCGTGGCAATGCACGCCTCCAACTCAATCATCAAGTTTGCAGACGACACAACAGTGGTAGGCTTGATTACCAACAACGACGTGACAGCCTACTGGGAGGAGGTGAGGGCACTCGTGGTGTATTGCCAGGAAAACAACCTCTCACTCAATATCAACAAGACAAAGGAGATGATCGTGGACTCCAGGAAACAGCAGAGGGAGCACCCCCCTATCCATAGACGGAACAGCAGTGGACAAGGTGGGACATTTTAAGTTCCTTGCGTACACATCACGGACAGACTGAAATGGTCCACCCACACAGACAGTGTGGTGAAGAAAACGAAAAAGCGGCTCTTCAACCTCAAGAGACTGAATTCTTTTAGGATTGTCACCTAAAACTTTCACAGATGCACAATTAAGAGCACCCTGTCAGGCTGTATCACAGCCTGGTACAGCAACTGCACCGCCCACAACCGCAAGGCTCTCCAGAGGGTGGTGCAGTGCAACGCGTCACCGGGGGCAAACTACCTGCCCCCCAGGACACGAACAGCACCAGATGTCACAGGAAGGCCAAAAAGATAATCAAGGACAACAACCACCAAAAAAACTGCCTGTTCACCCCTCTACCATCCAGAAGGCAAAGTCCGAACAGGTGCATCAAAGCTGGAACCGAGAGACTGGAAAAACAGCTTCTATCTCAAGGCCATCAGACTGTTAAACAGCCATCACTAACATAGAGAGACTGCTGCCAACATACAGACACAAATCACTAGTCACTTTAATAATGCCACTTGAAGAATGTTTACTTTAATAACTTACATATCATACTCATATGTATATACTGTATTTTATACCATCTATTGCATCTTGCCTATGCCGCTCTGTCATTGCTCATCTATACATTTGTATGTGAACTCAGCAAAAAAAGAAACATCCCTTTTTCAGGACCCTGTCTCAAAGATAATTTGAAAAATCCAAATAACTTCACAGATCTTCATTGTAAAGGGTTTAAACACTTGCTTGTTCTTGCATGCCTCGCAAATTCACTCAAGTAGCCTAAAGTTTGCATCTTCCTCTCTGGTTTTATTTACAATGACACAACTTTCCCCAGGCCTTTATAGCATAATGGCTAGTTAGGCTATAACAAGGTAAATAATATGTTTTGTGATAACTGTACTGTGATTTTAAATTTGTGGAGACAAAAAAAACATTTGTTTTCAATTAAGGGTTTTTCTTAACTTCTTCATTCACTGATTGTGCCAACTCAGGAATCCCCACACAGTTGACAAGTTTAAAATGGTGGATCCCTCAATGGCAATGTTCATGGTAAAACAGGTATATCAATGATGAGTCCTCTAGCTATCTCTATGACAACAGGCACAACTATGAAATAAAGCAATTTACCCCAAAACGACTTTAATGCCACGTGCGTCCACGTATATAAATCCATTCGTAACAACTTAACCATTAAGAAACTAATATTCGATCAAAGAAGCTTCATGTAGCAAATTAGCAATTACATTTTTTGTTGACCGTATTCGACAAGCTCGTTGACCTTCATTACATACATTTTCGTGGACAGACCTGGGGCGGAGTAAAACCTCTCGCTTCACCTCTTCCTCTCACATGAACATGCATAAATCCATCATCCAACAACAGCTGCGAGTTGGACAGGTCAGGGGTCGAAAGATTTCCCATGAGCATTATGACAAACGTATTTGTTGCCACTACAAAAAAATGTATTCCGTCTTGCATGGAAAAGGGAAACTGGTGAGAATGCTCCCCGTCTGTCCTTATCTAGTAGGAAAGCATATTATTTGTCAGTCACCGTGTTTTAATGCAAATCCATTGATCAGACCATTTTATAATCACTATCTGGGCAAAGGATTTGTTGTAAAAGGTTTAAAAGGCTACAAACAGCCTATGTATGGCCCCGTATGTTTCCGGAACTTAACTACAGAGCCAAGCCCATATCTAGATATAACTAGGGGGATTTCAGAGTTAACTGTGACTAGCAACGTAGAGCCTTGAGCTTCATACCCTATCTATGGGTGTGAGTTGAAATCCACTCATGGTAAGCCGAATTAGCCTAGGGGGCATTTCTGAAAACAACACGCCTGTGTTGACTGGCTTCCTTTGCAAACAAATCTATGTGGCGGTCACACGATTTTCATTAAAATTGCTCAACAACAAAAAAATGTACCACGTGTTCCTGCAAGCCACCCTACACGAACCTCCATTACGGGAAATCGATTTGTTAACGGGGAAACTAGCTACAAAGACGTAGCAAACTGTCTCGTCGTAAAACACGCCGAGTACAAACGCAAGAAATACCTCGCCCCCCCCGCAAAAAAAAAAACGTTTTACGTCAACTGTTACATTACATAGCGACTGATGTGCAACGCTTGCCATCGAAAGCGTGGCAACGGGTAGTAACATTGTTAGTTGGAAGTAATTTTCTGTCATGACCTACCCGAACCGACGACTCCGTTGCTGTTCTGCTCAATCAAGCAGCATTAAAAAAAAACAAAGGGCGGCTGCCTCGTGTGCACGTTTCTCCCGCTCGCACAGTAAACACACAAGCAACCCCAGCTTGTATAAACTTTACAATGACGAGCCCGATAATGTCTGCAACGTCTTAACTCCGGAAGCAAATGTCACTCGACTACCATTTCCTTAGCTAAACCGTAAACACATCAGTGAACTACCGTATAACGTTAGCGAGCTTATAGTACCCCCTCTTTTTTTTAGCCTTCTAACTCAAAACCGTGTCGATGTGTGTGGCGCGTTGGACGCGACTTCGTGTGCGGGGCGTTCTACATTTTATCTGCAAATTCATAAAAAAATGTTGACAAATACATGTCGGTTATGATTAGTCTTAAAAACCAGGCATTTGCTACTTACTTTGTGTCTTCCGAGCTCATCAACCGGCTTTCGACCGTCCTATCCGGAAGAAAATCCAGACCACTGTATGCCGAAGTCATGTTAACGAGCTAAGGTACAAGCCACCACGCCGTCGTCTTTCAACAATGAAAGTAACGGCTTCGAGATTCAACTGCTGCGCGACCACAAAACGGAGTCAGGGAGAGGGGGGGCCTTCTACTCTAAGCAGCAGAATGCGAATACTAAGTCATCAGAAGCGATTGACATTCGTCTTCTGCATCCCCCAGCTCATTTCTCCTCCAATCGCCAAATTGAAAAAGAAACTACAAGCGAGCTGTCAACTGCAGGGAGAGCAAGAGAGAGAGGCGTGACTACTTCTGTTCCCTGTCAAGTAAGTAAAAACATTTTTGACTAGGCTGGGGTTCCAGTTATTTTTGTTTGCACGTCCATATAATCCATACTTTATTTTACTATTTATTGTCAGTCTATTTGAAGTAGGCAGCAGTTTACACAAGCATATTGGTACTTTAACCACCCATGGCTCAATCTGACCTAAACGATATGCTTGTGAAATATAGCAGGTGTTGATGGAAGGAAAAGGAGATCCCAATAATCCCCTGGCAAGACTACAACAGAACCAAGACAGACAAAAACAGAAAGAGATGGATGTTTATATGTAACAAAAAAGCTGTCAAAACAAAAACAGCTATTTTTGTACCCTGAAGAGGGTGGATGGGTTAACAAAAAAAGGGGGGAAAAGAGATGGACATTTTGTGAGAGGTAAGAGATTATCAGAGAAAGTAAAATTATATAGCGAGCCTTACCCAACCCCATTTCTTGAACCTTGACTACAGACCCAATAGGCCAATACCATTTGCTAGAGAGGTAAGAGATTATCAGAGAAAGGAAAATGATAGGCTATGGCAACCCCATTCCACGAGTCCTTAGCTCAAGCACTTGGCTATTATTGAACCAGTCAAGTAGTAATAGGAAATCCCCTTTCTATAATACTTCTCTCCAATAATTCAAATGAATACTTTAATATAATTTAATATTCAAATACTCCAAATGTTTTGTTATGGCACTCAAATCCGAGTCCCACCCTATTAGTGTCTGGGCCAGTATTCAAAAAGCTTGTCAGAGTTTGAGTGCTGGTCTAGGATCAGGTCGCCCCTGTCCAAATTATATTAATTTGTATCTAAAAGACAAAAGGATCCTATATCAGCGCTACTACACCGAGACTCTTTGTGAATATTGGCCAAGAAGAAAAGATCATTCAAATACTGTTTTTTTCCCCCAGTCATCGTGAGTTTTTGTATGTGTCCCAAATGGCACCCTATTCCCTATGTAGTGCACGTCTTTTGGCCAGAGTCCAGCTTGCCATTTGGGACATAACCCATGCTTCTATACGGGTCACAGGTCATGTTCCCCTTTTGTGGTATTGCTGTTGTTTTCTTGGGGAGGGGGCTGTCTTTCTTTGTTGAACTCGACTTGCTGGGCGAGGTTTCCCTATACAAACCCCCATCGAGGGGGGGACAGATCACAATTGTCAAGTACTGTTTGTACCACAGCAGAGCAGAACAGGCACCAAATGGAAGAAAACAGACTGAAACAGAGAGGGAAGGACTAGCTGAATTGTTTAATAAGAAATGCTTGTTTTAGCTTTCCATTGCAAAACATTTTGCTACGTTGTGCCCTAATGATACAACCCATAGCAGAGAGGGGCTGATGGCCTAATTAACTGGACTGGAATGGTTCATTCTAGCACTCACAGCAGCTGCACATTCATAATCCCCTAAAATATTATTGGGAGTGTCTCACCAAGTTTCAAATTTCAAGTTTTATTAGTCATACGGGATACACATGGTATACGTCGTCCAACAAAATTCCTACTTGCAGGTTCCTTCTGCAGACTCACTGATAAGAAATATCCTATTTGTGAAATCCCGGTTAATCCTTGTATCCAAAGCAATTTTCAATGCAGACTACAGTGCAGATTGTGTTGATTTTAGCGTTTCAAAGTGTTATGCCCTATGCATAGCCGACATACATACAATATGACTGTGACCTATTTTACCATATAGGCTACATTCAGACAGGCACATAGTCTATTATGAACGCCCATTAGGATTTAGGGGCTGGGCTGCTATAAAAAGCATCTTATCAAAGCATCTCTTGGTTCAGATATTATGTTGGAATGTTACGCATTTGGACTCTAATCTGATATTACTATCTCACACAACATCAAAGTATGTGTGAGCTTTAGACTAGGCTATAATTGTGTTTAATCATTTTAGATCTCCGAAAATCTCTCTAAGAAGATACATTGCAAGAGGGACATGACAGCCCCCTTGTCTGGCCATTTTAAATGACAGCCCCCTTGTCTTGTGGTGGTTATTAGTCTTGTGGAACCAGACAAGTAAGTCTCTGAATATTACATCTACCGTAGTCTGGCATATGAGATTAGTTGGGTAGCCTACAGTACATCACAGTTCCCCATTGTACACTAAATGACCCATCTATTTATGGAAGAAAGTATAAAACATTGTGCTGGAATATTAAAAAATAAATACTATTTTATTGTTGCAATGGAACCATGTTTCTTGGAATGGATTGTATAGTTAGTTATTGGTTGCCGCCTCTTGACGTTAGCCTCATATGTTTAACCTCTCAGATTATTACTATCGTAATCCTATGGTAATCTCTACACGTACCATATGCCTTCTTTGTTTACATCTTCCTGTTCTGTGGTAGTCCCACGTTGCAAAAGAATATCTGGACGATCCCTGCCCCCTACAAATCAATTCATCTAGCATTTGACTTGCACCCCTTCTTAACCAATGGTGAAGCGGGTCAAGTAAAAATAGGCCAACTGTACAGAGCAACCCAAATGGGTTACATCATCTATGTTTGTATATGTATCGTCATGAACTTGCTGCCTGCCTATCTGCCTGGCTGACATCATTTCTCCCAGCTCTGAAAGCACTTGCAGAATGGCGACCAACTGAAGCTGGTGCTCTCAAAATGGAGAAGGAGTGGGAGAAGATCTGTGTATGACTCAATGTTCTAATCTGAATATAAATGCAGATTTTTTGTTATAGCTCGGCTGGCTGCCATGTTGGTTAACACTAACCTTATCAGATTAGTTTGAGTTAGGTTTTTGGTGCTGGTAATACTGGTTTATGCAAATGTCTTATTGGATGATGTAAATGTTTCTGTGCCCTGCAGTAGATTTGCAGTTTTATATTGGTTTTGTCTGAAGGTGTTAGGGCAAGGCCTGGATGGATGGACTTGTTCGCACCACTGTCCTCTTCAGTGGCCTCTCTTTCATACAGTGGTAGATCCCTGTCCCTGCATCACTGACTGACTGACAGACTGACAGAGACCCATTTCTTCATCTTTTAATTGTGAGGGAAGGTCACGCCTATTTTTTATTTATTTCTTCAACTTCTTTTCATTTCAGGGAGACGCAACTTTCCCGATCCCCGTGGACAAATACATCAGTATTGTGTATTCACAATACATTGGTTTTGAGTCATGTAATATAAGAAGGTAAATGTATTTATTCACATTTGATTTGATGATAACTTCAATCAACAGGATCAATATGAGAGTTAGTGAAGATGACTGAAGGGGGTGGATTTTGGGCAGGGGGGAGATTTTCCCCCAGATCACAAGATAGCTTGTATCTCTTTTCCTTTCAGTGAAAAACATA
The DNA here is from genome assembly GCF_034236695.1 of Oncorhynchus nerka. Classification (NCBI taxonomy): domain Eukaryota; kingdom Metazoa; phylum Chordata; class Actinopteri; order Salmoniformes; family Salmonidae; genus Oncorhynchus; species Oncorhynchus nerka. The sequence goes on along the minus strand of NC_088420.1, from coordinate 56,984,667 downwards.
CACATCACAAATCTACTCTAACCCACCATGGCATGAGAATGAATAGTTCAACTGAAAACAATGAATTGGTCCTATAACAATATCCATTATTCACCACCACAGGGACAAATAATCATTATAAACACTGGCTAAAGCCCCAACCACAACAAAAGCCAGCCAGGCTAGATCTGACTCATTCATTCTGAATGAGGGGCCAACCCAACATCCAAGGACAACGTACCTCAGAGATCCTAGGTCCTCATTCCTGACGGGGACACCGGAGGCAGAGGGGGGACAGCGCATGCCGTTGACGTATATGCTCTGCACCAGGGCTAGCTCCGACGAGTGTTCCAACATCGCACGGTACTCTTCCAGAAAAATCCACCTTCTTATGTGTGTTAAATGGACACTTCTCTTCTTCTCACTATTTCTCCCTCTCGCCTCTATCTGGGTTGCTTTTTTTCTCTCTCTCTATTTCTCTCTCGCTCTCTCTGTTTTTCACTCCCGCCCCTCTCTTTCTCTCCTCAGATTTAGTGCAGTCGAGCGGCACACACCCCTTTTGCTGACTGGCGTAGCTGAAATAATCCTTTTTGACAGCTCATCGTGGGCTAATGCATTGTGCAGCCCGCGGCAGACCGGTTCGCAGGCTGCAAAGCTGCGGCCACAGTAGTACTCTTCCTCTAATTGACACCCATATTAGGAAGAGTCCAGGAAATTGGACCCGGGTGATTTATTCCTACTGTCAGACTGGGCAGACTGGGATGCATGGGGAAAATAAGGGGAAACGTCTGCAAAGTTTGCCAATGGATCTCTGGATCTGTTTCTTTCTCAGGTCCTGGGATTGAGTGGGTTGTGGTATGATCCCTGTTTCAATGTTTTGCATGTATTTGAATGCTTGGATACAGGAGAAATACAGGCCAAATGTAGGTCGATACCAGGTGTTGTTGTTACAAAGGAAATACTGTACATACAGGCTAAACCTCAGGTACTGTACTTGTGGCAGGAATCATAGTGTGGTCCAACCAAAGTCTGTGTCAAGCAGGGAAATCAATCCAACAAGCAAAGCACCACACCCTTTTTAGAACCGATGCATGAATTTGTATGTAAAAAACTGGATTCTGAAGTGTCAAACTTCAAATGTTGAAATGATTGAAATGTTCTAACAACTCCATCTACTAACTCTGCAGATCTTTTGGTCGAGATTTAGTCCGTGAAAACGCCAAATATTTAACACCAGGGAACATTCATTGGGGCACAGCTTTTATCCAAAACCCTTATCCAGTCCAGTCATACCATCACTTTCTGAATAATCTTCTTTTAGACAGGAGGATGCGCATATGTCACATTCTTCACATTCCCTGGACTGACTGATTATAAACCAGAGGATGAGAAGAGGGAGGGGAGAGAGGTACAGGGAGCGACAGAGGAGAGACACAGAGAGGGGGTGATGGAGACCTTTGTGAGAGGGGGAGACAGAGCCAACCCTGTCTACCTCTGTACCCTCTCTACAGTATGTTGTCATTATTACACTGGTGCAGAGATGGATAGCATAGCTTGCTGTATGTTTAGTCAGAACAAATTCTGGTAAGCATGGCTATCTTTTAATAAAGGAAGGATTACGCTAGTCTCCTCTCTGATGGCATTTTGTTTGCATGTTGAGCCTAACATGAACAGAAATCTCTCTGCAATACTTTGCTATATGAAATATAGCCCCATTTTACGTTCCAAATGGCACCATATTCCCATATAGTGCACTACTTTTGATCAGAGCCCTATAAGCCCTGGTCAAAAGTAGTGCACTGCAAATGGAATAGGGTGCCATTTGGGATACACTCATTATCATATCCCATGGCAGTGTAGCATATTAGTTGTTTGACCATGTCAAATACTAGTGTGGTCAGTTGTCATATCTGTTTGTAGTATAGCCAACGGTTCTTCTAACGTGCGTCTATTGTCTTGTTTGGCATGACAACACACGGTAGAGACGTTGGCTATAGCACAAACAGATCTGGTAACTAGGCCAGTCAAATGCATTCTCAACTACTTCACATAAGACACACACACACACACACACACACTTGAAGGACAGTTTTACATAAAGTGTTGTCACAGACCCTGGAGGCATTGGCCACCATCAACTGACAACAGGAACCAAAACATGATGAGGCATACCCTTATGTCGTTTCAAATTACTGCCCTAATTTGCATAGCTTATACACCTACAATAGAGTTACCAAAATTAAAAGAAGTATGGCATGCAGTGAGATAATTTCCTGTTTATAACTTTATGTAGTTTAAAACTACTGCTTTAGTACCATAATTTGCATGGCAACTCATCATAGTCCATTCGGACTACACCACAGTGCTATCAAAGTGAAGAGTATGGCAGGAGTACAGTAGGCAGAGGAAATAAACTAGAAAATATTTCACTATGGCATGCAGCCAGATGACTTCCTGTTGATGCATATAGTTCCTCTTTTTATTCCAGGTACATAAAGAAACAACCTAGTGTTTCAGTCTTACAACTTTAAGATGAGATTTGCTCTGTAATATCCTTCTCGGACTCAGAGCCCAGGAGAAAATAAATCTAGGCCTCTGACCCCCATAGGCGTTCTCTCTTGCTCTCTTTCTCATTCTCTCTCTCTGACTTTAAGTAGGAAAGTCATTTGAAACAGGGTCATGTATGCTGTGCAGTACATGTGGGTGTGTGTGCTGCATGTGTGCCGAGCGGGTATCATAGGGGATAAGACTGACATGGTGAAGGGGATCCTCTGATCTGAGCATAAATCCCTCTGGTTTCAGCCTTGCTCTTTCTTGCACACTTAGTTTCCACTGACATAAATATTTGAACGCTGATGTTGAAACCCTAGCTAGTCTTTGTGATGTGTTGCTGCACCACATAAAGCAGAGAGCAACTAAAGTTATTGTGTTCTTGCACTAAGTGAACATACAGTATCTCCTGAAATACCTCTGATCCAAGTGATACATTCAACAGTAGGTTTGATTCTAATGGACGAAAATTGATTTTGAAAGTGAAGCTGTATCTATTACAGAAACATTGAAATTAAATTATTCAGGAACTAACATCCATTTCAACGTAACACTTTCCAGAAGGTGAATAGAATCTGAAAGGGAAGACTGCACATCTGTAAACTAACCACATGTGCTAGGCTACTGAAAGACACATGAAAGGGTTTGAGACCTCTTGTCTGTCAGTCTCTCTCTCACTCTTTCGTTCTCACTCACGTGCTCCCCATGACCCAAAGTGACAGAGTCGGTTTGTCTGGTGACTCAATGTTCACTAGCACTTGCAGAAATACTTTTTTATGAAACCGGAAAACAACTACCAGCAACTTTCTACGGTCAGATTGTGAAACTGCTGTCTGTCTGTCTTGTTTTGTTGAAACCTCCATACATTATTTTGTGAAAATGAAACCTCCATCCATAGGCTTTGGTTTTGGGTGTTGGAGGTGTCTGATAGCTTTCATTGGGTAATCTCAAATCAAATTGCATTGGTCACATATACATATTTAGCAGATGTTATTGCGGGTGTAGCGAAATGCTTGTGTTCCTAGCTCCAACAGTGCAGTAGTATCTACTAGTGCAGTAGAATCTAAAAATTATTCACAATAAACACACATCTAAAAGAATGGAAATGGGTTGGCGCCTCCCCTTGGGTTGTGCCGTGGCGGAGATCTTTGTGGGCTATACTCTGCCTTGTCTCAGGATGGTAAGTTGGTGGTTGAAGATATCCCTCTAGTGGTGTGGGGACTGTGCTTTGGCAAAGTGGATGGGATTATATCCTGCCTGTTTGGCCCTGTCCGGGGGTATCATCGGATGGGGCCACAGTGTCTCCTGACCCCTCCTGTCTCAGCCTCCAGTATTTATGCTGCAGTAGTTTGTGTTGGGGGGCTAGGGTTAGTCTGTTATATCTGGAGTATTTCTCCTGTCTTATCCGGTATCCTGTGTGAATTTAAGTATGCTCTCTCTCTAATTCTCTCTTTCTTTCTCTTTCTCGGAGGACCTGAGTCCTAGGACCATGCCTCAGGACTACCTGGCATGATGGCTCCTTGCTGTCCCCAGTCCACCTGGCTGTGCTGCTGCTCCAGTTTCAACTGTTCTGCCTGCGGCTATGGAACCCTGACCTGTTCACCGGACGTGCTACCTGTCTCAGACCTGCTGTTTTCAACTCTCTAGAGACAGCAGGAGTGGTAGAGATACTCTCAATGATCGGCTATGAAAAGCCAACTGACATTTACTCTGAGGTGCTGACTTGTTGCGCCCTCGACAACTACTGTGATTATTATTATTTGACCATGCTGGTCATCTATGAACATTTGAACATCTTGGCCATGTTCTGTTATAATCTCCACCCGGCACAGCCAGAAGAGGACTGGCCACCCCTCATAGCCTGGTTCCTCTCTAGGTTTATTCCTAGGTTTTGGCCTTTCTAGGGAGTTTTTCCTAGCCACCGTGCTTCTACACCTGCATTGCTTGCTGTTTGGGGTTTTAGGCTGGGTTTCTGTACAGCACTTTGATATATCCGCTGATGTGAGAAGGGCTATATAAATTTCATTTGATGAGAAATATTTGCATATTGGATCAAGCAATGTCGGAGTGGCATTGACTAAAATACAGTAGAATAGAATACAGTATATACATATGAGTTGAGTAAAGTAGTTTGTAAACATCATTAAAGTGACTAGTGTTCCATTATTAAAGTGGCCAGTGATTCCAAGTCTATCTATATAGGGCAGCAGACTAAGGTGCAGGGTTGGGTAACCGGGTGGAAGCCGGCTAGTGATGGCTATTTACCAGTCTGATGGCCTTAAGATAGAAGCTGTTTTTCAGTCTCTCGGTCCCAGCTTTGATAAACCTGTACTAACCTCACCATTTGGTTGATAGCATGGTGAACAGGCTGTGGCTCAGGTGGTTGATGTCCTTGATGAGCCTTCCTGAGACATAGGTGTCCTGCTGTAGGTGTCCTGGAAGGCAGACAGTTTGCTCCCGGTGATGCATTAGGCAGACCGCACTACCCTCTGGAGAGCCCTGCGGTTGAGGGCGGTGCAGTTGCCATACCAGGCGGTAGGATGCTCTCAATTGTGCATCTGTAGAAATTTGTGAGGGTGTTAAGAGCCAAGCCAAATTTCTTCAGCCTCCTGAGATTGAAGAGGAGAGAGAGAGGAGAGGGGGGGTGGGAGAAATCTTAACCACCCAGCACCATAAGATACATTTTGCTAAGATTATCAACAGGACTAGGCAGTCATGGTCATCACGAGAGGAGGAGATCATGTACCTGTCTACTGTCTCGTATATCACACCAGAGAGGATAGTTTGCTTGTAAAAAAGGATTTGCACGACATTTACATTATTACTACATTAGTAGGGAAGAGCTTGTTAGGGAAGAGCTTGTATAAGTCCAGTTTAATTTCAAATGCCAAACTTGTGCACAGAATGTTTGCTTGCACTTAACTCTGTACATATAATGCTTCATGGCTTTTTATGAGTATGTATGAGCCTACCACACTTTCTTACAAAGGCTGTTGTATAAACTTTGTTACATATTGAAATATTTGTGTAATGTTGAATGAATGCATTGTGTTGCATAACCTGATAAAGCTAGCAGAGAGCCATGAAAGCACATTTTTATTCATCTGTACAAACCACCTTAGGTCATTAATGAGCTTATTTTGCATGTGCAATAGGACACTTTTTACTTATCTTTTTCCAAGGCCAGTCCCCTTTCACTTCCTCCTTGATTTCTTCACATCAGACAACCTCGTGTGTCTCTTCTCCATTGAGGGCCAGCTGTGTCACACACACACTTTCTCTATCTCATAATGTTCTCTAAAGGCCTATGTGCAGCATTACATTATTAGCTCTCACCTTCACTACCCACCCACACAACACAGCCCAAGCATGACAGTATAATGCATCAGTTCTGCTTCCGGGCCTGGCCAAAATAGTCAGTTTACTGTGAAAATTTCATCAAGATGAAGAGCCCACATCATCTGACTCAACTGGTCTAAAATAGACCAAGATGAAATGCCCAGCGTGAGATGTACCAAGCTGTGACAGGCAGCAGAAACATATACTGTAGCGAGTTTTCTCCTTAAAGGTGTAAATTAATCCGCAATAGTTACATCTGTTCAATGGTTATTTCATTGAACAGCTGTAACTATTGCAGATTACACCTTTAATAATGAATGAAATGTATGCCCATTTGGAATACAGATTGTGGCTTCAAATACCTTCAAGATGTGACAGACAGCAGAAACTAATACTGTAGCTTCTTGAATGTGCAATCTGTGATAGTTCCCGCTGTTCAAAGGTTATTTAAATTAATTATATATTATATACCCATTGGAGTACAGATTGTAGCTTTAAATACCATCACGATGCAAGTTACAAACTAAGTGCCTCCCAACTCATGGAGTGACAGAAAATTTAAATATTGCCTGTTACTATGGAGATGAGTTCCCATGCTGTTGCTATTCTTATTATTTGCACAGGTACTCTTATACACTGTACATAAGTGAGTGATAAGTGATCTGGAGCTCAAAAACAAACAGCAACATGCTTTCTTCCTATACAGACTGCAAAACAGAAACCTAAATTCTGTTTTTAATAACACCAATCACCGGGTGTGAGCAAATTATTTTGTGATCTCTGGAAGTGTTTGGTTTTCTTTTTTGCTGTTCAATCAAACATTGCGCTCAGCATTTTACCGACAGGTAGAAAAGCAACAAAATATTCCTCTGCCTGATGTAGGCCTCATTATAAACAAATCAGAAATAAATTTACTAGTCTATTATCAATCCCATAGCACCTGTGGTTTGTTGCGTCATGGGGGAACAAGACAGACACTTCAAAAGCAAGTCTACTGTCATGATTACAGTTCAAAGGCAGTAAATGAAGTTCTCCAAATGGGCCAAACTGTATACCAGAGAGGTATTCATTCCAGTTTCTACATTCAGTATTTGGGAGTATATGCTTTTTGATGAGCATGCTGTGAGCAAAATGAATTCCACTTCGTCATGCACCAGAATCCAAAACATTGTATAAGAGCTTCTCTCTCATGTCTTCTTGGCATGTGAAGATACCTGCTAGTTCCTGCATTAAGAATGACACCATGTGGTCATATGGAGAAATGCAAAATCTGAAGAATTGCTGTGTAATGATACATAACTGTGCTGCATATTGCCTGACAGGAAAACCATGAAATGGGCAAAATGTTCACATACACCCATCATATACCCTGCTCTTATACTTTTGACTCTTATCTATCCTGATGCCTAGTCACTTCTCCCCTGCCTACATGTACATATCTACCTCAATTACCACGTATCCCTGCAACTTGATACTGTATGGTACTGCTGTATATAGCTTCCTTCTTGTTTTTTGATTTTTCTTATTTAACTCTTGCATCATTGGGAAAGAGCTTCTAACTAAGCATTTCTCTGTAAGGTCTACTACACCTGTTGTATTCGGCGCATGTGATGAATTCAATTAGATTTCTTTTAGTGTATTACCACACCAGGAAGACATTACTACTTAAACATTCTGAACTCAGCTTTACTATAACATCCTACCTACCTTAGGCTTTTTAAGCATCATAATAAGAAATAAAGGTTCATACAGGTTTATAATAAGAGATAAAGCATTACACCAGTTGGCTTTAAGTAAAGTCAAATGTTACCGGAGAGTATACTTGAACATTCTACACTAGGCTTTAGGCCTACTTGAACATTCTACACTAGGCTTTAGGCCTACTTGAACATTCTACACTAGGCTTTAGGCCTACTTGAACATTCTACACTAGGTTTTAGGCCTACTCGAACATTCTACACTAGGCTTTAGGCCTACTCGAACATTCTACACTGGGCTTTAGGCCTACTCGAACATTCTACACTAGGCTTGAGGCCTACTCGAACATTCTACACTAGGCTTTAGGCCTGCTCAACATTCTACACTAGGCTTTAGGCCTACTCGAACATTCTACACTGGGCTTTAGGCCTACTCGAACATTCTACACTAGGCTTTAGGCCTACTCGAACATTCTACACTAGGCTTTAGGCCTACTCGAACATTCTACACTAGGCTTTAGGCCTACTCGAACATTCTACACTAGGCTTTAGGCCTACTCGAACATTCTACACTAGGCTTTAGGCCTACTCGAACATTCTACACTAGGTTTTAGGCCTACTCGAACATTCTACACTAGGCTTTAGGCCTACTCAAACATTCTGCACTAGGTTTTAGTACTTGAACATTCTATTAGACTATACACTAGACTTTTGGGTGCCAGTCCATTTCTGCTCTCTTGCCAACTCCTTATGGTATTTGGACATGCATAAGGAGTTGGCAAGGGAGCAGAAACATTTACTCAAACACTCTGCACTAGGCTCTTCTTGGTTGCTACAGCTGAGACGGCTAGTGGTTCACCTCCAGCTGGTGACAAGGATATGTTTTGAGCAGTATGACTCCCTGCTCCTCAGACAGAAATACAAAGAAGGCAAAAATGACATACTACTACTTCTTCATCAAAACATCTTCTGATTAATTGTACAAATTCAAATTCACTGTTTTGTTAAAATATTTCCACTGTATTTTCATGAATTAAATGCATCAAAACAAAGGAAAAAAATGTATAGGGAAAGGTTCAGAATTGCACATCAATGTAAATGCATGAAGGAAGATAGAAGTGCGTATGCCCTCAAATGATATCAAAGTAAAGTTGCGTACAGAAAAGTTAGGTACAAATGAGTGACTTCTTTTGAAAAAAAAATGATGGCAATGAGACTGTTAGGCTTTAATATTGTAAATATCAGCAAAATGAGATACGTGTACAACGAGCACAGCTACAGTATAACTGATTTGGGGGACAATTCATAAGGGTGAGAAAAAAAATGTAATTAAAAAAATATACAGAAAATCATTAAAAAAAATAATAATAATAATAATTTGGAAATGGATTTAACAAGTCAGAAGACTCCTAACAACAGAACGCACTTGGCTTGGTTGGAAGTTGGTATTTACGCATTTTATAATACACACAAATGCAGTTACCTTTATATACATGACATATTTAAATGATACTGCAGAAAACCGGGGGGATCTGAATCTGTCATTCAGTTTGATGTTATTGACCTTTTTGTGGAAATACTAGCCTTGTTCCCAGATATGTTTGTGTTGTCTTGCCATCTCCAACTCAAGCCAAAGGCCATAGGAGTTGGCAAGACAGCACAAACAGATAACGGACCAGGCTATGGAAATACTAACAAAACAACAAGAATAATATGAAGATGGATGAATGTAGATTTCTCTCTATACCATGCCAATGCTATCTTTGACAACATTGAACTCAACAGTGATCGGTTTGGAACCACGATGATGGAAAGGCATGATCTCTGTGACGACATCACACCTACAGAACGCTGGGCCAAGGGCTCGCACAACAAAGACTGCGTCCTAATTCTCCCGATTTAAACAAAGGTGGAAACTCTCTCCAGCCAATGCTTACATCAATCCAATGCTTTTAGTGTGCAAGCCACATGCACACTTTGGGAGAAGGGTACAGAACTAGGACATAGCCTTAAAAGCTGAGGTTGGATATGTGCTGGTTAAAGAGTCTGTTAGGCTCATGTCATTCACTAAAATCATCATGTGTGAATGTCTTATCTGTCATGTTTTTAATTTCTTTCTTTTCTTTTTTTTTTACAGCAGTGCCAAAAGTGTTCCAGTATGGCTTGAAGAAGCAGTCAGTCCAGCTAATGAAAAGTCCAAAGTGTGCTTTGTTTAGCGTAGTCTCAATGCACTTTGTGTTTCCGCTTCTTGTGTTTTTTGTCCTTCTTCTTGCCAGCACACTTCACACAGAACCACTGCTGGTCCTCGGGAGGGGCCGAGACCATCCCAACACATGGCCTGAGGAGAGAAGGACAAAATCGGTGAGTGAGTGAAGAAAGGAGGGAAGTTAGAGGGATATAAAAGGGATACATACATAGTAAAAGTGGATATCAGCTTTCCACAGTGCAGCATAAGTATATTTTTTAGGTTCAACAACTAGTATCCAAGTAAATGTTCCTCACTTCTGCAGCAATAACTAGTCATATCAGCTGGACTGAACCACAGTAGATAAATTAATGAATGAAGCAAAGCCTTTCTTACCAATGGTACCAGTCATCGCAGTCATCACAGCCGATCATGGGACTGCCGTCATCAGGCTTGTTGCAACCAGGACAGATCCAGATCTGGTTCCCCAACTCATCACGAATCTACGGAGAGAAATTGTAAGCAACAAGACACTCAGGACTAAAATAAGAATATACAGTTGAAGTCGGAAGTTTTACATACACCTTAGCCAAATACATTTAAACTCGTTTTTTCACAATTCCAGATATTTAATCCTAGTAAACATTGCCTGTTTTAGGATCGCCACTTTATTTTAAGAATGTGAAATATCAAAATAATAGCGGAGAGAATTATTTCTTTCAGATTTATTTCACATTCCCAGTAGATCAGAAGTTTATATACGCTCAAATAGTATTTGGTAGCATTGCCTATAAATTGTTTAACTTGGGTCAAACGTTTCGGGTAGCCTTCCACAAGCTTCCCACAATAAGTTGGGTGAATCTTGGCCCATTCCTCCTGACAGAGCTGGTGTAACTGAGTCGGGTTTGTAGGCCTCCTTGCTCACACACGCTTTCAGTTCTGCCCACACATTTTCTATAGGATTGAGGTCAGGGCTGTGTGATGGCCACTCCAATACTTTGACTTTGTTGTCCTTAAGCCATTTAGCCACAACTTTGGAAGTATGCTTGGGGTCATTGTCCATTTGGAAGACCCATTTGCGACCAAGCTTTAGCTTCCTGACTGATGTCTTGAGATGTTGACTGATACAGTGGGGCAAAAAAGTATTTAGTCAGCCACCAATTGTGCATGTTCTCCCACTTAAAAAGATGAGACAGGCCTGTAATTTTCATCATAGGTACACTTCAACTATGACAGACAAAATGAGAAAAAAAATCCAGAAAATCACATTGTAGGATTTTTAAATGAATTTATTTGCAAATTATGGTGGAAAATAAGTATTTGGTCAATAACAAAAGTTTATCTCAATACTTTGTTATATACCCTTTGTTGGCAATGACAGAGGTCAAACGTTTTCTGTAAGTCTTCACAAGGTTTTCACACACTGTTGCTGGTATTTTGGCCCATTCCTCCATGCAGATCTCCTCTAGAGCAGTGATGTTTTGGGGCTGTTGCTGGGAAACACGGACTTTCAACTCCCTCCAAAGATTTTCTATGGGGTTGAGATCTGGAGACTGGCTAGGCCACTCCAGGACCTAGAAATGCTTCTTACGAAGCCACTCCTTCGTTGCCCGGGCGGTGTGTTTGGGATCATTGTCATGCTGAAAGACCCAGCCACGTTTCATCTTCAATGCCCTTGCTGATGGAAGGAGGTTTTCACTCAAAATCTCACGATACATAGCCCCATTCATTCTTTCCTTTACACGGATCAGTCGTCCTGGTCCCTTTGCAGAAAAACAGCCCCAAAGCATGATGTTTACACCCCCATGCTTCACAGTAGGTACGGTGTTCTTTGGATGCAACTCAGCATTCTTTGTCCTCCAAACACGACGAGTTGAGTTTTTACCAAAAAGTTATATTTTGGTTTCATCTGACCATATGACATTCTCCCAATATTCTTCTGGATCATCCAAATGCTCTCTAGCAAACTTCAGACGGGTCTGGACATGTACTGGCTTAAGCAGGGGGACATGTCTGGCACTGCAGCATTTGAGTCCCTGGTGGCGTAGTGTGTTCCTGATGGTAGGCTTTGTTACTTTGGTCCCAGCTCTCTGCAGGTCATTCACTAGGTCCCTCCGTGTGGTTCTGGGATTTTTGCTCACCGTTCTTGTGATCATTTTGACCCCACGGGGTGAGATCTTTCGTGGAGCCCCAGATCGAGGGAGATTATCAGTGGTCTTGTATGTCTTCCATTTCCTAATAATTGCTCCCACAGTTGATTTCTTCAAACCAAGCTGCTTACGTATTGCAGATTCAGTCTTCCCAGCCTGGTGCAGGTCTACAATTTTGTTTCTGGTGTCCTTTGACAGCTCTTTGGTCTTGGCCATAGTGGAGTTTGACTGTTTGAGGTTGTGGACAGGTGTCTTTTATACTGATAACAAGTTCAAACAGGTGCCATTAATACAGGTAACGAGTGGAGGACAGGGGAGCCTCTTAAAGAAGAAGCTACAGGTCTGTGAGAGACAGAAATCCTGCTTGTTTGTAGTGACCAAATACTTATTTTCCACCATAATTTGCAAATAAATTCCTTAAAAATCCTACAATGTGATTTTCTGGATTTTTTTCTTTCTCATTTTTCTGTCATAGTTGAAGTGTATCTATGATGAAAATTACAGGCCTCTCATCTTTTTAAGTGGGAGAACTTGCACAATTGGTGGCTGACTAAATACTTTTTTGCCCCACTGTAAGTGTAATGTAAACTTCCGACTTCAACTGTACATCACACATCCAGCCTAGTGTTGCACAGTATACCGAAACATCGGTACTTTTTCGATGTTAGAACATGAAAAACGGTTTGGTAAAAAAAAAGAAGAGAGATTTTGGTAATTCTGCCAAATGTGTCTGTGTCAGTGCAGCCGATGTCCCCTGAACACTTTACAATGCAAGAAAATACTGGTAGCTTCCATATTTGTAGGCTAACTTTCCTTGCTAGCTTACAGCTGAAACTAACATCAATTCACTACTCTAGTACTTTGTTTGTGATAATATGCAAACTATAATGCGAAAAATATAGTGATTTTAAAGCTGATTGCAACTACTTTATTAATTCACTTAAAATCGTTCTCTCTCACGTGTCTCTCCCAAAGATGACCTATTTCCTCAGCGAACTGACTGTGTATGAGTAGGGCTCCGACCACCGTCCCCCTCTTGCCTTGTGAATGAGTCATTACTGGTTAAAGTAAATGTCCAAATATGCAAATGTTGATGATCAGTACAATAATATAAGTCCCGAATGGAAGTAAAACAGCTTGTTTGTAATCTTTAGCCCGATGATATCATCCAAAACATGCTCACTAACTCAATGCAACACACACTCCTATTGAATATGTATTTACCTGAATTGTGACTCAGCCGAAGCTACATCTTGATTTACCCAGTTCATCAATAGAGATTTACCATTCAAATAAATTGTCATTATTTTGTTATGTAGTTAGATTGTTTTTACCAAAGTCACATTGATTGTATAATTTATTCATTAAAGCATACATGTCCGTCTCTGAACAATTTGACTTACATTTTTTTTTTTATGTAATGATGTTGAACTCAAAAGATGCCCAGCAACTGAACAGAGCAATAGCTGAGTTTCTCTGTCTGGATCAAGGGCCATTCTGTGACTTTGGCTAATATGCCTGCTTTTTTTTGCCTTGGTATCGAGTATTGTGATACTAAACCTGGTATCGAAGTCAAAATTCTGGTGTCGTAACAACACTCGTCCAGCCATGCACTGCAGACATCATAGTAAAACTCCTTGTAGGCTATTCCCTGATGAATTTGCTATCACAAAAGGGGTCCCCGGCCCCAAAAAGTTTGAGAACCCCTGAGATAGAAGATAGGCATGACAGATACATCATTTTGTATATGGTTGAGGTAGAGGGTCTGACCGGGACTCACCACGTATGTTCTGACAGTTTCAGTGATCACACTGCGTACAGGCAGTTTGCTGGAGGACAGAATGGAGGCAGGGGAGAGCAACGAGGGTACAACTGGAGACAATAGTGGTGGAGGTGGTGGGGGCTGAAGGCGACTGCCAGGTCCTGATTTAGTGGCGGTGATCTTGGGTGCTGGCATCTTGGGTGGCGGCAGCGGTGGCTCGGAATTGGGAACCACCTTACTGATAACTCTGGAGATGGATATAAAGAGAAACAGAGGGGGGTCAAACCAGAGCCTATGACACACTACTGCATGCAGATCAACAATACAGCTGCCTTGCAGCACAGAGCCAACAAAATTTGTCAGGTACATTATTTCTATGTATGGTTTCATATGTGTCTGTGTTTTGTATGTGCTTGATGTAACTGTATGATGTGGACAAATTAGAGTGCATTCGGAAAGTACATTCCAGCCTTATTCTAAAATTGGTTAAATTGTTCCCCCCCCCCTCATCAATCAGCACACAATACCCCATAAAGACAAAGCAAAAACAGTTTTTTTTAAAGAACAACAAATATCACATTTAGATAAGTGTTCAGACCCTTTACTCAGTACTTTGTTGAAGCACCTTTGGCAGCAATTAGAGTCTCGAGTCTTCTTGGGTATTAAGCTACAAACTTGGCACACCTGTATTTGGGGAGTTTCTCCCATTCTTCTCTGCAGATTCTCTCAAGTTCTGTCAAGTTGGATGGAGAGCATCGCTGCACAGCTATTTTCAAATCTCTCCATAGTTTCCATTGGGTTCAAGTTCTGGCTCTGGCTGGGCCACTCAAGGACATTCAGAGACTTTTCCTGAAGTCACTCCTGCATTGTCTTGGCTGTGTGCTTAGGGTCGGTGTCCTGTTGGAAGGTGAATCTTCGCCCCAGTCAGAGGTCCTGAGTGCTCTGGAGCAGGTTTTCATCAAGGATCTCTCTGTACTTTGCTCTGTTTATCTTTCCCTCAAACCTGACTAATCACCCTGTGTCCCTGCTGCTGAAAAACATCCCAACAGCATGACGCTGCCACCACCATGCTTCACCGTAGGGATGGTATTGGCCAGGTGATGAGCGGTGACTGGTTTCCTCTAGACGTGACACTTGGCATTCAGGCTAACAACTTCAATCTTGGTTTCCTCAGACCAGAGAATCTTGCTTCTCATGGTCAGAGTCCTTTAGATGCCTTTCGGCAAACTCCAAGCGGGTTGTCATGTGCCTTTTATCTTAGAGTGGCTTCAGTCTGGTCACTCTACCATAAAGGCCTGATTGGTAGAGTGCTGCAGAGATGGTTGTCCTTCTGCAAGTTTCTCCCATCACCACAGAGGAACTCTGGAGCTCTGTCAAAGTGACCATCGGGTTTTTGGTCACCTCCCTGACCAAGGCCCTTCTCCCCCGATTGCTCAGTTTGGCTGGCTCTAGGAAGAGTCTTGGTGGTTCCAAACTTCTTCCAATTAAGGCTGATGGAGGCCACTGTGTTCTTGGGGAGCTTCAATGCTGCCGACATTTTTTGGTACCCTTCCCCAGATCTGTGCCTCGACACAATCCTGTCTCGGAGCTCTACAGACAATTTAATCGATCTCATGGCTTGGTTTTTGCTCCGACATGCACGGTCAACATTGGGACCTTATATAGACAGGTGTGAGTGAGCCTTTCCAAATCATGTCCAATCAGCTCGACTCCAACTTGTAGAAACATCTCAAGGATGATCAATGGAAACAGGATGCACCTGAACTCAATTTCAGGTCTCATAGCAAAAGGGTCTGAATACTTACGTAAATAAGGTATCTCTTATTTAATCCATTTTAGAATAAGGATGTAATGTAACAAAATGTGGAAAAGGTGAAGGGGTCTGAAAACTTTCCGAATGCTCTGTAAGTTAAATGAAGGGACATATATATGGACAGAAAGTTTAATTGAATTGAGAAACATACATTTTGTCCTGGCCAGCCCCAACCCTTAGGGTAAGCCTGGGGATGACTGGTGATGGGACAGCAACTGGAGTCTCCACCCTCACCTGTGACAGAAGAAAGGAGAGCAACCAGTTAGTCACTGTTACAAACGCTACACTATAAATCAAAACTGGAAAAACACAAATTACCTTTTCCAGCCTAATCCTCTCTTTTTCCTTCTCTTTCTCCTTCTCCCGTTTTTCCTTGTCTTTCTCCTTCTCTTTCCTCTTCTCCTCTTTCTCCCTCTCCTTCTCCTTGGACTTTTCCCTCTCCTTTTCCTTCTCCTTGTCTTTATCTTTCTTCTTCTTCTTCTCCTTCTTGTCTTTCTTCTTGTCCTTCTCCTTGCTCTTCACATCCTTTTCCTGGAGGATAGGCGGTAGAGGCGGCAGCATGGAGGGGATGCGGAGACACGTCGATGGGCTGAACAGGGCAGGCATGTCACTCAAACCGAACGGGGTGAGGGAGGATATCTTCTGCCGGTCCTTACCCTTGTCCCGCTTGTCTTTGCCCTTCTTGCTCTTCTCCTTGTCCTTTTTTTTGTCTTTGTGTTTGTCCTTCTCCTTCTTACCACTGCCATCCCCTCCATCTCGCGACTTGATCTTGATCATGGAGCCCTCTGGTCCGCCAAACCCTGGCCTCTGACCCAGGAAGTGTTCCCTGAGGTCATCGTCCTTGTTACCGAAGTCCTTCCACGGCATCTTGGCCTCCTTGGAGAAAGAATCTTTGCTCTTATCCCTGTTCTTATCCTTGTTCTTCTCTTTCATCTTCCCCTTGTCCTTATCCCTCTCTTTATCTTTTGGCTTCTCTCCTTTCTCCTTCTTCTTCATCTTTGTCTTCAGCTCCTTCTTGAGTTTCTTCTTGATGTCAGCCGAGGAGACAAGCTTGTTCTTCTCCTCGTACATCTTCAGGAGGGGCTCAGGGGTCGGGGGCGAGGCGGATGCTGAGGACAGGTATGATTCGCCTTGGGGGTGTCCCGCATTGGGACCTCCCTGGTTTACTTTACGTAGGACCTCATTGATGGAGTCGTCCATGGTCCAGTTCCCGGGGCCACTGTCTGCATTGAGTTGAAGCGGCGTAGAAGTGTCTTTACCCAGGCTGTTGGCAACCAGTGAGAGCTTAGGCGTTCCGCCTGGCTCCATGATAGTAAGCCTCCGTGGAGAGGAGAAGCCATCACTCTCCGACTCGGAGCCTGATGAGAAGGCAAACGGGTCAGGCTCTCGCTCAGCGCATGCCCTGGCAATCACAGCGTCGATAGAATCGTCAATATCAGCGTTGTCGCCGCCAGGTTCGCAGAGTTTATCAGAGACGAAACCCGCCAGCTCGCATTCCTCCAGGCTTTGCCGCACGTGGATGTTTTCCTTCCCCATCCTCTCGCTGAGGGCCGATAAGGGAAGTCTCTGTAGGGCCAGGGCCTGAGCCTCTGCTTTTCCCTGGGAGTGAGAACCAGATTTGACTCCAGAACCAATCTTGGGGCTTTTGGGACTTTTAGGGCTCTTGGTCCGACCCGGGGACTTTTTCCGCTCCTTGGAAGATTTGGGCGAGCGGATGGGGCTGCCTGACATTGCCCCACCAGCATTGACCCCCTTTGGGGACTTAGTCCGTGGCCTACCAGGGGATGAGCCTTTGGGCCCTTTGCGGCCTTGACCGCCATGAGACTTATGATCAGAGTGTCTCCCTGGGGTCACCGGCTGGGGTCTGAACAATGTCGGAGGCCCAGGTGTCTCTGGGGACAGAGACATTGAACCCATGCTGTCGTGGGAATGGGAGGCCATCATGCCTGGAGGGACACGCTGAGGGTTGAGGGAGGTGAGGGGCTCCCTGGGCTCCATGCTCCAGTCGGGGCTGAAGCCGGGGTGCATGCGAGGCCTCTTGGAGGTAGGCATCATACCCATGGCGGCGTCGGGGCTGTCCAGGTGTCTCTTCACAGGGTGGTTCTCATCGTTCACCACCTCGTCGTCATCCATGTCCTCGTCTGTATCGTCCAGCGGGACCTGCATGGCCTCGGCAGAGGTGCCCATGTCAGCCAGGGCTTCCTCCTCCTCCTCTTCTATAGATGGGAGAAGAGAGAGAGGGAGAGAGGATGAGACACAGCAAAGAGAAGTAGAGGGAGAGTGAGAGAGAAAGTCAAAGGTTCATCACTGTCATTCAATCAATCTCACCCTCTGATTAGTATTGTATTAAAGGACAAAGAAAAGAAAAAAGCATGGATTATCTGTCCATCGTAACCCCATTAACACACAAATGCACACACACGTGTCTCACGTAGGGCTGTTGCAGTGAACATATTACCACTACTCCATCAGTCATGAGTCATAACCGCAGTCAAACGGTCACGGTAATTTCCTCTTAGGCACTCTGGACATGCATTCAGTACCCAACTCGTTAACAACTGACAGGTGCTAATGGCCTGGTACTCAGCGCTCTATTGTCCCTCTAACCACTCCGACATCAAAGCAAATGCAATCGAAAATCCCATCAAACAGTCATCATAACAGTATCATGCTTTTAAAACTGACCTCACTGTGATGATCAATTTGAAGAAAGAAGTTAAACAACAGGTTGAAACTGAGTGGAAAACATGGTTATTGTGGATGTTGTTTCAAAGCCTAACACAACTAAATGGGCAATGCTTTCTAAGATTAAATCAAAACACTATAAGCATACAGTGCCTTCAGAAAGTATTCATACCCCTTGACATTCCAAATTGTGTTGTGTTACAGCCTGAATTTACACACTATACCCCATAATGACAAAGTGAAAACCTGTTTTTAGAAACTTTTGTAAATGTATTCAAAATGAATACTGAAATACCCCTGAGTCAATACGTTAAGGAATCAACTTTGGCAGTGATTACAGTTGCAAGTCTTTCTGGGCAAGTCTCTATGGGCTTTGCACAATTGGATTGAACAATATGTGCCCATTATTCTTTTCAAAATTCTTCAAGCTCTGTCAAATTGAATATTACTATTCTGTACTTCCTTCTTTTCACTCTGTCAATTAGGTTAGTATTAAGGCGTTACGAAAATGTTGTTGATCCATCCTCAGTTTTCTCCTATCACATTCAATAAACTCTGAAACTGTTTAAAGTCACCATTGGCCCCATGGTGAAATCCCTGAGTGGTAACTGAGTTAGGAAGGACGCCTGTATCTTTGTAGTGACTGGGTGTTTTGATAAACCATCCAAAGTGTAATTAATAACTCCACCATGTTCAAAGGGATATTCAGGTTTTTTTTTAAAATTTTTTTTAAACCGATCTACCAATAGGTGCCCTTCTTTTCTTTTCCCCTGGTCTTTGTGGTTGAATCTGTGTTTGAAATTCACTGCTCGACTGACGGACCTTACAGATAATTGTATGTGTGGGATACAGAGATGAGGTAGTCATTCAAAATATGTTAAACACTATAATTGCACACCGATTGAATCCATGCAACTTATGTGACTTTTAACTTTCTTGTTCAGGGGCAGAACGACATATTTTTACCTTGTCAGTTCGGGGATTCAATCTTGCAACCTTTCGGTTAGTAGTCCAATGCTCTAACCACTAGGCTAACTGCTGCCCCAAATGTAGATGTAGATTAATGTAGATGCATTTGTCAGGGTGGCTTTTAAACATGTATAAACATTCAGAAAAACATAATTCCACTATGACATTATAGGTTATTGTGTGTAGGCCAGTGGGAAACAAAAGTCAATTTAATCCTTTTATTATAATTTTTAAAATTATTTTTACAAACAAAATGTGGAAAAAGTGTGTGAATACTTTCTGAAGGCACTGTATTAGAGCTTATGCATAGGCCTATATGAGCCCAAACCAGAAAAAAAACAGTATTAAAATAATTATTATGCCTTTATAGCCTAATACGCATGGCAGAAAACATATATATATATATTTTTTAAACAATTTAAGAGGTCTTTGATACATAATTGGTCTAGCCTATACTCCAAAATTAAACTAATTCTAGTACTGGACTGTATTATGCATACTGGATGGGCTGGTTACCTTATGTTACGCTCCAAACTTTCTATCCATGAGACTGGGAGAGAACATATAGGTCTAGGTGATGCTGTTGGCTCATTAATTGTGGAGGGTGGCTTCGAGTTAGCCTACAATTATAGTGCATTTGTATTTTGAATAGCCTAGTAATAAAGGCATTTTTTATATTTTCATAATTAATAGGCTGACATTTCCTTTGGCAATAGAATACCTCACCACTGTACGTTTCCATCTCCGCCTCTCTCTCCTTCATTTCTTTCTCGAGCGTGCGCAGAGAGAGGGGCTGTCAACAGTTTAATGCAATATGTTTCATTGTGAAAACACTGCTATCAACGTTCCAGAACAGATTTCACTTGGTTTCCCAAATTAAGCACTGGGTAGCTGCAGGAACACTGTTGGCGAGTCTATGGCACACAGAGTTTTGGCGGAATATAACCTGTCGCACAGCAAGAGGCTGCATGGTCCTCAAACAGTGGTTGATACGTGTAGTGAAATAGGCTAAGCATATAACATACATTCTGTTCTTCTGAAATACATTTTCTTCATATCATGATTCTTTAGACCTGTCTAAAATAAATAATAGATTTATTGTGATGATGCATATTAAACCAATGTATTAGACTTTAAATGTAGATGTTCCAAAGGCGAGCATCAGCGGCTTGTATGTGTGGAGGCCTGGAGATGTTAATGGATTTATGTTAATTGATGGTCAATTACCGCGAGGCCGACAGTCATTTACATGACAATAACCGGCTGAGGAAGTTTCATGACCGCCACAGCCCTAGTCTCACACACACAGTTCCCTCAGACACAATTAATATAGTTAAAGTCCTCACCTTCTTGCAAAGAGACCAAGGGTGGCATATAATCTGGAATGTATTCCCTCCTCTCCTCGGCATCCCCCCGTACCCCCACTCCAGGCTGAGGGAACTGCAGCATGTTATTTTTGCTGAGGGGGAAGAGAGGTGTCTGCTGGGAGAACCCCACAGGCTCCAGGTTATGGACATAGTCCTCCAGCTCAGACAGGCTCACACCCAGCAGTCTGAAGGCCTGGCCCACGTCCTCCAGTACTGGGTCTGTTCGCCCATCTAGGACGAGAGGAAAAGTGCATGCATGAGACCTGATCAAACCTTTATGTTTCCTTCCCTTCTATGAATGCATATATGATACATGTACTATAGATGGGTTAGCTGATAGCGTAAAAAACAATATTTACGCTTCAATGGGGCAGAAGTCTGTGTTATTGTGGATCTGGATGGCCAAATAGTTGGCAACAATGACTAGAAGCTTCTATGTGGGGGATCGTAGGTGGCTTGTTTCAGTTAGTTTTATCTTGTTCTTGATACCATGTTTTGTTTTGAGGTGTCACGCCTATGCAATATAGCTCAAATTAGCAAGCTAGAAAACCAACAGCTGTAAGTACATATTTGAGAGACTAGTGCTCATGACATTATGCAAATTTACATAAACATTGGAGACGAAATCAAGTTGACATGTTGTCAACAATCTAAGCCAACACGGTCTGTTTTGCCCCATAGTTGTGCATGGGTCGGTTGTATACACACTACAACAAACTAACTGAGTGAAGTATTTTACACCATTGCATGACGTAAGAGATTTTCAAAAATCAGACAGAAGTTATTTTTTAGACCATCAATTATGCCTTCAGCAAATCATTGATTAAATTCAACCCGGGAAAGTCAGTGGCATTTACAGCTAACGTTACCTAGTCTTTTTTTAAGCCCATTTCTAAACAAGATGCCACACTGTTTTCATTGGAACTACAGTATGTTAGAACACTCCCCCATGTTGACATCTGAGCTAGCTAGTTAGCACACACACCACAGTATGACCCGTTTCAAATTGAGAAACAAACATGGTCATAAGCGACTAAATGTATATCATGACTGTAGTTAGCTAAACATTAAATACATGTAATGCTTGGGAAAGTACTTTTGCAAACCAACCTAGTCATTGTTTACATGACTAAGAGTTAGGCTAACTTTACTGTACATGTCTCTGACATTAGCACTAGGCCTTGATTGGAGGGGGCGCTAGTCACAGAGCGTGGAATAAACAACGCGACCCAATACCTAGACAGATTAATTTAATTTACAGTGGACATGTCTGAAACACAGTACTTACATAGCTCCGAGTATCGATGACAACCCCTGGCTAACTGCTGGATATATCTGTGAAGAACATCGGAGAGCAGGTCGCAGGCTGTGAGCTGCACTGCATCCCAGCCCAGCGCTTGGCAGATCTGCGCCACCGACACACGCAGCAGCGAGCGAGCATAGCTCTCGCACATCTTGCTGACTTTAATAACGGTCCTAGTTTATTCAATCCAGGCTATAAAACATGCTCCTGGTCTTCATGATGCATGAAAGACGTGCAGGTTGTGAACAAAACGCTCGATGAGGGATACTTCTGACATCTATTCGTGTATATATGTTGGCGCTCTTGCCAGAGCCGCCATCTTGTTTCCACCGATAAAAAACCCATCCCAGAAAACGTCGATTAGACATGCGCAAAAACATCCGCCAACCCACAGAGAAGGGTACGTTCACGGGTATCATTACCTGCGCTGTGCAGCCGAACAACTTCTTAAACTATCAAACAGCCGTTCCATTTCCACTAACAAAAATTATATATTTAGGGATAAAGTACAGAAGGACACTCAGTATGGATGAAGAATACGATGTTATTGTTCTCGGGACCGGCCTAACGGTGAGAACTGACAAAAGCAATATAGTACAACCGTCCAACAATGGTCACAGCTAATAACCTAGATGTGTAGGCTAATCTGTAGGCTAATGTCATGGCTAACAAACCGCTAACTCACGTTAGTGCTAAATTAGCTTGCTTGCTCGTTTGTTAGATCTCAAATTTCAGATTTTGTTTCTCAGGAAATCGGTGTCTACTGTGATTCTCATTAGTGTTATCCGAGTGTGGTGATACTTTCCCCGCTCAGCAACAAGGGACAACTCCCATACAACAGTATTTCCAGTTATTTTCCCTATAGTAAAATGGAGCTAATTAGCTATGCTAAGTAGTTACTGTATTAGTTAGCTAGTTGTGTTGTTAGCTCGCTGGGCTTAAATTTGTCTTTACTGTGTTGTTTAAATTGTTTACACATTTAAAACATAAATGACCATTTTTACATATCTTTTTGTGTAGCTACCGAGCTATCTGACTTATCTTTTTCTTCCATAGGAGTGCATTCTGTCTGGCATTATGTCAGTGAAGGGGAAGAAGGTGCTTCATATGGACAGGAACTCTTACTATGGAGCAGAGAGTGCGTCCATCACGCCACTGGAAGATGTAAGCAAAGACACACAAGATGAATATGACCCTTTTCATACTATAATGCCGAACCATACTTAGCTCACTGGTATATTTTCTTTACACATATTCCCTTCCGGCAACTATTGTGGATCCTTAACTAGGCCAGCCCAGTAATTGGTTTAACTTGGCTCAGTAGTGTCAAAAGGGTTTTAGATTATTAACCTTAGGTTCCACAGCCCCCACTGTGTGGTGCTATCACACAGATAGTAATATGTTATATTATGTATGCTATCACTCACATCTCGTGTTATAGCAATACTTTGTGGCACGTCCTGAGTTTCAGATACTCAAAATCTGACAGCTTTATGTTTTATTGAATTAATGAAATTGATGAGGTAATAATACAAAGTTTAATAATTTCTGTTTGTCTTCTTCTTGTCCCCCTCCAGTTGTACAAGCGCTTCAGTCTTCCAGGCAAACCTCCAGAGTCCATGGGAAGAGGTCGGGACTGGAGCGTGGACCTCATCCCAAAGTTTCTGATGGCCAATGGTAGGAAAGCAATGTGGGGTCTATTCAATTCACTAGGATCCCAAACGGAATGAAACTGTGAGGAACCAATGTGCATTTGTCCAATAGAAACGTTTGTTTTCGTTGCAAAACATTTTACATTTGGAGTAAAGGGCTTCTGTTGCAAAATGTTTTGTAACTGTTTGCTACGGTCATCGTCTAATGAATACACCCATGGTATTCCAGATATAATCCTCATTGATGGTTTGTGTTTATTAGCCACGACACAGAAGAAAGGGGACTGTACAGAAAGGGACTACTTGGACTTGTCCAAGAAGACGTTTTCATTTTCTTTTGCAAAATGTTATAAAATGATACAACCCACGTAAACTACTTTTTATGAATATTATCAAAGGCCTCTCCCTCAGCAGCTTCTTTCGTCTTGGTATACATCAGGATTGTTTTGACATGTTTTCCATTGCATCCCTTAACAAACGTTACCTATTTTTTTTCCTTCTATACCCAGGTCAGCTTGTGCGAATGTTGCTGATCACTCAGGTGACCCGTTACCTGGACTTCAAGGTAATCGAGGGCAGCTATGTCTACAAGAAGGGAGCGATCTACAAAGTGCCGGTTACTGAGACCGAGGCACTGGCCTCCAGTGAGTATATCAATGGGATTTTCATTTGCCTATTTCTATAATATAGGCTATGCCAGATGCTTTTATCCAAAGTGACTTACAGTACAGTGAGTGCATACATTTTTTGTCAAGTTAAGAAAAAAAGATTTGTGTCACTCCTAGGGCCGTTGAGGTGCAGTATTATCGCCAAACCGGCAGTCGAAGATCACGAAGTCAGTCAAATTCCATGTGACTGTTTAGTCATGGTAATTTGGCTTCTCCAATTAGGCTACTCAGCACTCTATTGTCCCTCTAATCACTCTGACATCAATGCAAATCTAATCAAACACTTAATGACAGCCCATGAGCTCATGTTGCACAATACTTTTGACAGGCTATGCGATACAGGCTATGCAATAGCCTCTATTAAAGAGGATCAGCTTTCTATATTTATTTATCAACTTTCCTAATAAACTCAGCAAAAAAAGAAACGTCCCTTTTTCAGGACCATGTCTTTCAAAGATAATTTGTAAAAATCCAAATAACTTCACAGATCTTCATTGTAAAGGGCTTAAACACAAGGCTTGTTCAATGAACCATAAACAATTAATGAACATGCACCTGTGGAACGGTCGTTAAGACACTAACAGCTTACAGACGGTAGGCAATTAAGGTCACAGTTATGAAAACTTAGGACACTAAAGAGGCCTTTCTACTGACTCTTAAAAACACCATAAGACAGATGCCCAGGGTCCCTGCTCCTCTGCGTGAACGTGCCTTAGGCATGCTGCAAGGAGGAATGAGGACTGCAGATGTGGCCAGGACACACACAGTGGATAATTCTAATCATTGAAATGCTAATCCTTTGCACATGAACGGCCGCTCATTCGAGAATAATTGCAATGTATATATTTACTCCCGTATGTCGTTGTTGTCTCTCCGTTGAAAACACTCAATCGTCCTGTAGAGTTCATCAGAGTCTACTTAACTTTCCCAGAAATAACAATGTCTTTCATGGTTGTAGGTGGTTAGAATGGATACTTCAGAGTACCATTCGGTAATGTTCTCATAGAATAGATGCTTCGTCGGTTGTCGGTATTCTCAATCTGGAATTATGTCATTTCTAGCGGCAGAATAGTAATTATGTGTCTAAGATTTTGCTTTTATTCTGTAGTGATCAATAGTCTCAGTTTAACCATTTCCAGCCGTGTAGCAAAACTACAGCTGTATGGTCTCCGTGGCCTATAGAATTGTAGCCATTCCAACTTGGGGACGACGTCCTGGCGACCATCTGAGACGTCCGGCTCTGAGGATCTCTTTGACATGAAATGTAAATTTCGTCATGGGTGGTTTTATACTCTAGAGTAGAAAAGGGTGGTTGACACCGACGTAATTTCTATGCTCACATGGGCGTGGCCGCTGACTAGTTAATCTTTATATGAAAATCCTTATTCTCGTTTAGAAGGTTAACATCACATTGTCTTTTCACAAATCAAATCAAATCAAATTTTATTTGTCACATACACATGGTTAGCAGATGTTAATGCGAGTGTAGCGAAATGCTTGTGCTTCTAGTTCCGACAATGCAGTGATAACCAACAAGTAATCTAACTAACAATTCCAAAACTACTGTCTTATACACAGTGTAAGGGGATAAGGAATATGTACATAAGGATATATGAATGAGTGATGGTACAGAGCAGCATACAGTAGATGGTATCGAGTACAGTATATACATATGAGATGAGTATGTAGACAAAGTAAACAAAGTGGCATAGTTAAAGTGGCTAGTGACATAAGAATGCAGTCGATGATCTAGAGTACAGTATATACATATGCATATGAGATGAATAGTGTAGGGTAAGTAACATTATATAAGGTAGCATTGTTTAAAGTGGCTAGTGATATATTTACATAATTTCCCATCAATTCCCATTATTAAAGTGGCTGGAGTTGGGTCAGTGTCAATGACAGTGTGTTGGCAGCAGCCACTCAATGTTAGTGATTGCTGTTTAACAGTCTGATGGCCTTGAGATAGAAGCTGTTTTTCAGTCTCTCGGTCCCAGCTTTGATGCACCTGTACTGACCTCGCCTTCTGGATGATAGCGGGGTGAACAGGCAGTGGTTTGGGTGGTTGATGTCCTTGATGATCTTTATGGCCTTCCTGTAACATCGGGTGGTGTAGGTGTCCTGGAGGGCAGGTAGTTTGCCCCCGGTGATGCGTTGTGCAGACCTCACTACCCTCTGGAGAGCCTTACGGTTGAGGGCGGAGCAGTTGCCGTACCAGGCGGTGATACAGCCCGCCAGGATGCTCTCGATTGTGCATCTGTAGAAGTTTGTGAGTGCTTTTGGTGACAAGCCGAATTTCTTCAGCCTCCTGAGGTTGAAGAGGCGCTGCTGCGCCTTCTTCACGACGCTGTCAGTGTGAGTGGACCAATTCAGTTTGTCTGTGATGTGTATGCCGAGGAACTTAAAACTTGCTACCCTCTCCACTACTGATCCATCAATGTGGATAGGGGGGTGTTCCCTCTGCTGTTTCCTGAAGTCCACAATCATCTCCTTAGTTTTGTTGACGTTGAGTGTGAGGTTATTTTCCTGACACCACACTCCGAGGGCCCTCACCTCCTCCCTGTAGGCCGTCTCGTCGTTGTTGGTAATCAAGCCTACCACTGTTGTGTCGTCCGCAAACTTGATGATTGAGTTGGAGGCGTGCATGGCCACGCAGTCGTGGGTGAACAGGGAGTACAGGAGAGTGCTCAGAACGCACCCTTGTGGGGCCCCTGTGTTGAGGATCAGCGGGGAGTTTCATGTTTAATCACATACTTTTCACAATATTTAGATGTAAACCTGACAGCTGGGAAATGTACATTTTAACACAGTGGTTCTCAACTGGTTTTGCCTGGGGACCCAAAATTGACAATGACAATTTAGTCGTGATGCAATATTATGGACTGTTGTATTGCAGCTATATTTTAACGTTGTATTGCAGCTGCCATCTTGGGCAGGCTTCACTTGCAAAATAGACTGTCTCAATGGGCTACTATTATGGTATTAAAGAAAGTCATTACACAGCCATATTAACTGAGAAAACATTTATTATCAATTCAAGAGAATTCAAGCCATTTTAAGGCAACCAGTTCAGGAGTGGGTGTAATAAATGATTAGATTCAGAACATGCCATCGAAACCAGTCCAATAATGTTAATGAACAGTAACGCATACCAGTGTTTTAAAATAGAAAACGACAATCATTAGGATTTCGTAATCAGCCATTACTATATGAATAGCTTCACAACCTTGAAAAGGTGTACATTTTTAACCAGTTCAATGAAATGTATATATGAATGTCAGAATGAATTAACAATAATAATGAACATACTGAACAATAACTAATTTACCTGTTTATTTAGTGTGTGTGGCCCGTCAGTGGGAAAACTGGGGGTGATTCTTCAGTTTGATACGTTTATTCATGTCTGGGCTGATGTTTGACAGGGCATCTCGGAGGTCATGCTGGCTGTCCAGTTTGTTTCTGCTTTTAGTTTTCAACTGCCATAGCAGAGAAGCCACTTTCAGAGATAGGTAGTGCTAAACGGTAACATGATTCTGATTGCGTGACAGACGAGAGCAGCATACTCTCCCACGACGCTGCACCAGAACTGTGGCAGTGTCATTTCCGGAATGTGCATGCTCAGTCCACGATCAAATGACCGCTCCACCAGCTGATCCTCTTCTTTGCTTAGCAACATGACGCTTCCCATCTCCACTCAAAAGGTGTCTTGTCTCCTGTTCTCATCCAGGAAGTAGTCACAAAACTTTCCCTTCAGCTTGACAAGATGCTGTTTAACAGTTTTTTTCAGTGTGTTGCTGTGTGCTTTGTTGATCAGATTCTGAATCTTGAAATCATCATTGGGAAACATGTCAATCCTCCCGTTAGAAATATTTGCCCAAACGGTAAGCTTCATCTTGAAGGCATCCACTTTGTCCCTCTGTTCAAATCAATTGTGCCCCATCCCTTGCTTTGTCACAGTGAGCGAATTTAGATAACCAATATCTGCCCCCCCCCCCCCCCAAGTTGAGAATCACTGCTTTAAGAGATACAGTTGTGTGTTTCCTGTCCTTCATGAGATCACCAAATGAAACGCACTCGAAATGACTGTCCCTTAAGTGTCCACGGATCATTCCCACATTCTCAAAAGTAGAAATATTGTTTAGTTCTCCCATTTTGTGGATTAGGGGTTTTGAACTAAGGGAAGCTCTTTGTTCTGGTAGACTCTCCCCCTCAATTCTGCATGGCAGTTTCTACCAGGTATTTATGACCTGTCGTAAAGTCATAAAACTGTAGAGAGGGGGGGATTCTCCCCTGAGGGCACGTTATGATAATAGTTTATCAACATTTTAAGCTAAACGGTATCTTTTGCTTCAGGCTCATTGCTTATAACAAGTTTCTTTTAATGTTAGTGGTTGTATTCATTTTGGGTCTATCGCATCCCACAACTATCCCAGACTATGTTTGGAATATTTATTTCTCGCACAATAGAATAGGTTAACTTTTTTGTACTATGGTGGATAGTATATTGACGTAGGCTAGTGCTTTTGCTGTTCGTTAGGCCAACTCATCTTGTTGGCTGAGGAAAAATAAATCTGGACAATTCATCCAATATCTTCAATATGTGCCATGGAATTGGATAAGGACGCACGAAGTTCAGTCCTCAATGTGTCTGTCTTCACTTGTAGCCTGTGAGAAAGACCCGATCACATGACTGAGAGCCATGTGAGTGAGAGGTGCTTCGGCACGTTGTGGGGAGAAGGGAATTATATATAATTATTATATTCAGCCCAAGGGCGTAATGGCCACTGGCTGCATAAAACAAAACAAAGCAGAGCTCATGCTTTTAATGCAACTTTTTCCAAATCATCATTAGAGTCGCATTATGCAGCTTTAGAATGTATTAAAAATCAAAACTTATAGCCCAACATTTGTATCGCAACTTAAGTTACATAA
This sequence comes from Oncorhynchus nerka, assembly GCF_034236695.1. NCBI lineage: Eukaryota > Metazoa > Chordata > Actinopteri > Salmoniformes > Salmonidae > Oncorhynchus > Oncorhynchus nerka. Next base: position 56,955,613 of record NC_088420.1, on the reverse strand, counting down.
ATAACTCTAAATTAAGCATAACTGTTGCTTTGTTAACCGTTAAACACAGGATAGCCACATGGGCGCACTCCCTCATTGTTTGGAGAAAATATCCTTCCTATTTCATTCAACAATGTTCAATTGTATTCTTCATACTATAAAATAATTATATGGAATTCTAAGCAAATCTTGCCTGGTAAATGAACTAGTAGCCCACAGCCATATGGCATAGCCAGATCAGGGCCTAACATGAGGACAACTCCGTATGCTATTCTGTTCTTCTGAAATACACTACATTTTCTTTAGACCTGTCTAAAAATTAAATAATGGATTTATTGTGATGGTGTAGGCTATATTACATGGATTTATTTAAAATGTAGATCTTCCAAAGGTCTGCATCAGTGGCTTGTAGGCTTTGCGTGGAAGACAGGACATGCTAGATGTGTTTATGTTAACGGTCAATTACTGTGAGACCGGCAGGTAAATCAAGTATTCTATTAACTTATGCAATACAGAGTGTACGAAACATACCCTGTTCAAAAGGCACTTAAATATTTGTATGATATTAAGTGCCAGGCACACCGGTTTGAGTATGTCGAGAACTGCAATGCTGCTGGGTTTTTCACGCTCAACATTTTCCTGTGTGTATCAAGAGTGCTCCACCAGCCAACTTGACACAACTGTGGGAAGCATTGGAGTCAAAATGGGCCAGCATCCCTGTGGAACGCTTTCGACACCTTGTAGAGTCCATTCCCCGACAAATTGAGACTGTTCTGAGGGCAAAAGTGGGGGGTGCAATTCAATATTAGGAAGGTGTCCTTATTGTTTTTTACACTGTGTATACCACTTAGCAGAAGCTTTTATCCAAAGTGACTTAAGGTGAGTGAGTGCAGGAATTTAAGCCACAAATGAACCCACAACCTTTCAACTGAGCCACACAGGACCACATTCTTAGTCTTATTTCAAAAGGTTTTTCTTTTTCTCTCTCATTGACTTTTTTGCACCCGCTCAGGTTTGATGGGGATTTTCGAGAAGAGACGTTTCAGGAACTTCTTGATCTTCGTTGCCAACTATGATGTGAACGATCCCAAAACCATGGAGGGTGTCGACCCCAACAAGGCGACAATGCGTGACCTGTACAAGAAGTTCAGCCTGGGCCAGGATGTGATGGACTTCACTGGCCACGCCCTCGCGCTCTACAGGACAGACGAGTAAGTGGCTGTATCTGAAATGGCACCCTATTCACAATATATAGTGCACAAATGTTTTACCAGGGCCCATAGGGGTCTGGTAAAAAAGTAGTGCACTGAATAGGGTTGCCTTTTCAGACACAGACTATCAACTTTAATATATATTTGTATGTTTCTTGCTGTTCTATTTATAATTTTATTTGTGAATGCCCATATATGGTAGTAAGTCACATGAAATCAATAGCCAAGATAGTCACCTTTTGCAGATAGGGATGAATTGAATAAAACAAATCTAATAGGGTCCCCAAATATGGGGACTTTACATTTTAAAGTGTCAAATTTAAAATATTTAGAAGCATTTAGGATGGCTTATTCATGAACGTAATAACGAAGTGTTATCTCTTTGTTTGATCTCAGCTACCTGGACCAGCCCTGCATCGACACTATCAACAGGATTAAGCTCTACAGTGAGTCTCTGGCCAGATACGGCAAGAGTCCTTACCTCTACCCTCTCTACGGCCTGGGGGAGCTGCCACAAGGCTTTGCTAGGTAAGATTCACTTTACCTCCTCACTGCCATTATCATTTGTCCATCTGAAGCCTTTTGGTTGATGAACCCAAGGTTTAATTCCTGCAGGGATCACATACTTGCACGGTAAATGTTCTACACTCACTGCACCATGACTCTAAAAGCGTCTGCTCAGCGGCACTAATAGTAATCATATGAACCCACCCCATGCTCCGTTATTCACCAGTGTCTTCGAATTGATCTCTCTTCCTCTAGGTTGAGTGCTATCTATGGTGGGACATACATGCTGAACAAGCCCATAGAGGAGATTGTTATGGAGAATGGAAAGGTAGTGGGGGTCAAGTCGGAGGGAGAGGTGAGATTTTGTCAAATGTGTATATATATAAAATATTGTTTGATATTAGTTCTTAATGGCGATTTAATTAGGGTGGTGTATACTACAACCAACGGATTTTGAATGTTTCCAGGTGGAAGTTGGCTAACCCTATGCCTTACCCAAAACGTAAACTTCACCCTTACTCTAACCCATCCTAACCTTAACTATAACCCTAACCCTAACCACTACCATCTCTCCTTCCCTCTCCAGATAGCTCGCTGTAAGCAGCTGATCTGTGACCCCAGCTACATCATGGACAGAGTCAGCAAGGTCGGCCAAGTGGTCCGTATCATCTGTGTCATGAGCCACCCCATCAAGAACACCGGCGACGTCAACTCCTGCCAGATCATCATCCCTCAGATCCAGGTCAACAGGAAACATGGTGAGACTCCTGGATACCTAGCCTACATAAATACTTAATAATACATTCGTAACCATACATACCACATTAAGCAGTAGATAAGCGTTTCATAAATCCTTGTGTTGAAATTAAGTTGTCACTGAAATATGTTGTGACTTTTTGAATGGTATTGACAGTGTTCATTAGGCACCAAATAGAATTTAAAAAATGGGGAGGGACCTGGAAGAAATGCAAATTTTCAGTTTCAAAACATTTTGCTAGTTTTTATATCCTACTGAACACCACCTAGTAGAGCTTAGTGAATATGTCACTGATCTGTTGTGTTTTCGTTTTAGACATCTACGTGTGTATGATCTCCTCGGCCCACAATGTGGCAGCGCAGGGCAAGTACATTGCCATCGCCAGCAGCGTAGTGGAGACCAATGACCCAGAGAAGGAGCTCAAACCGGCCCTGGATCTATTGGAGCCCATTGAACAGAAGTAGGCCTTTGATTCTATGATACTATACAGAGCATTCGGGAAAAGTTTTCAGACCCCTTCCCCTTTTCCACATTTTGTTACGTTACAGCCTTATTCTAAATTTGAATAAATAACATTTCCTTGTTAATTTACACACAATACCCCATAATGACAAAGCGAAAACAGGTTCAGACGTTTATTCAAAATAAAAAACAGAAGTACCTTATTTACTTAAGTATTCAGACCCTTTGCTATGAGACTTGAAATTGAGCTCATCCTTGAGATGTTTCTACAACTTGATTGGAGTCTGACTGTGGTAAATTCAATTGATTGGACATGATTTGGAAAGGCACACACCTTTCTATTTAAGGTCCCACAGTTGACAGTGCATGTCAGAGCAAAAACCAAGCCATGAGGTTGAGGGAATTGTCGTAGAGCTCCGAGACAGATCTGGGGAAGGGTACCAAAAAAGGTACAGCATTGAAGGTCACCAGGAACACCGTGGCCTCCATTCTGAAATGGAAGAAGTTTGGAACCACCAAGACTCTTCCTAAAGTGGCCGCACGGCCAAACTGAGCAATCGGGGGAGAAGGGCCTTGGTCAGGGAGGTGACCAAGAACCTGATGGTCACTTTGACAGAATTCCAGAGTTCCTCTGTGGAGATGGTTGTTCTTCTGGAAGGTTCTCCCATCTCTGCAGCACTCCACCAATCAGGCCTTTATGGTAGAGTGGCCAAAGGGAATCCACTCCTCAGTAAAAGGTACATGACAGCCTGCTTGGAGTTTGCCAAAAGGCACCTAAAGGACTTCCAGACCATGAGAAACAAGATTCTCTGGTCTGATGAAACCAAGATTGAACTTTTTGGTCTGGAGGAAAGCTGGCATCATCCCTACGGTGAAGCATGGTGGTGGCAGTATCATGCTGTGGGGATGTTCTTCAGTAGCAGGGACTGGGAGACTAGTCGGGGTCGAGGGAAAGATGAACGGAGCAAAGTACAGAGAGATCCTTGATGAAAACCTGTTCCAGGGCACTCAGGACCTCAGATTGGGGCTAATGTTTCCAACAGGACAACAACCCCACTTTCCAACAGGACAACAACCCTAAGCACACAGCCAAGACAGCGCAGGAGTGGCTTCGGGACAAGTCTCTGAATGTCCTTGAGTGGCCCAGCCAGAGCCCGGACTTGAACCCGATCGAACATCTCTTGAGAGACCCTAAAATAGCTGTGCAGCGATGCTCCCCATCCAACCTGACAGAGCTTGAGAGGATCTGCAAAGAATGGTAGAAACTCCCCAAATACAAGTGTGCCATGCTTGTAGCGTCATACCCAAGAAGACTCGAGGCTGTAATCACTGCCAAAGTACTGCGTAAAGGGTCTGAATTGTTAAGATTTTTATTTTTTAAGTCAATTTTTTTATACATTAGCAAAAATGCCCATGTCATTATGGGGTATTGTGTGTAGATTAAGGGGGAAAAACTGTTTTCATGAATTTTAGAATAAGGCTGTAACATAACAAAATGTGGAATAAGTCAAGGGGTCTGAATACTTTACAAATGCACTGTGGTATGTTAGGGCTCACATCACTGGAATTCAATGCTGTAATATTATTTTCACATGACTAAGGTGTAATGCACTTGGTTGGTTCCAAATTCATGTTTCCTTACCCTGTTGAAAACTTCTCTCCTCAGGTTTGTGAGCATCAGCGATCAGTATGCACCAACTGACATGGGAAAAGACAGCCAGGTGAGTACATATTTCCTAATCCTCTTGTTGTGCTGCACTTTGAAATCAACAGGAGGCGCAAACATTTTCTGAACACTAACCATGTTTCCATCCAGTTTTCATACAAGTAAAGTCATGTTTAAAAAAATAAAAAATAATAATAGCTGTAATGGAAACAGGAATTTTTGGTGTAAATGCCGACAGATCATTTGTTCGTTCGACATGGTGGGATCTTTTTGTGCCTGAAATGGCAGTGGTATCGACTTTATGCGAAAATATTGATATAAAAACCAGCATATCACTTGACTCCAAATTGACCTCGATATGGTGTGTGGTCCTCCCACTACGACTTGGGAAACCATGCAGTTATAAATGATGATGAATTTCCCAGGGTGGTGAAAGTGTAGGGTGATAAGTTTGATGCTGCTTTCCAATAAAAATCTAGGTTCTTATTCTGGTGACATTATGATTGATGCTTGACTGCTGTTCGACAAATAAAAATGTTCTCATTCTTATCCATAATAATCAAATAATGTAGACTAGCAAACCCACACAGCCTACCCGCACTACAGTATCTGCAAGATATTGGCTCGAGCGCAGGTGCCAAGACCAGGAGTAGGCACATTTTGCTTTATAACGCACATTTCTTTTAGGTAGAGTTGAAAATGTGATGGAAACGCATTGAACTTTAGATTTGTATTTGCTACATGAACATTTTAAGTGAAAAAAATACATTGTGTGCACTGATTTTTATCGGCTACACGTCCATTTGGTGAAAACATAGCACTGGTGGGAAAATTCAGATATTTTCTTTGTATATTTTAGAATATTCGCATGAAAATCTGTCGCCAATTGGATGGAAACCTAGCTATAGCCTATTCAGTCATAGGCCTGTAGACATGATTTGTATACATCATTGGTTTAGACTTTATTTGAATTTTTTTCCTCTTTCCCTTCTATGCATCTGGGATATCTGCAGATATTTATCTCCCGTACGTATGATGCAACAACCCACTTCGAGACCACCTGTGACGACATCAAGGACATTTACAAGCGCGTGATGGGCACGGAGTTTGACTTTGCAGAGATGGAGCGCACGAAGAATGACATCTTTGGAGACGCAGGTGATCAGTGATAGTGTCAACATGATGTTAGTGTCCAGACAGCTCCAAATCTTAACAAACTGGTTTATAAATCCAAATGCATTGTTGGAATCTGTATCTATGACCCTTTAAAACAATGGAAATATGTTTGTAGAAAAAAAATAAAGAAAAGTGTTTACTGGCATGCAGACAATTTTGGGTGGCTGTGTTTTATAATGAATTTGACAGTTGGTTAAGAACATGCAATGATCACATTGTGTACCATCATGAAGGTTTCTTCAAATTCTGACATGTGAATGTCGCCAAAGAGGTTTATTCAGGGGTTTATACGTAGTCTATAATTGTGATATAAATTGTATTTTTACATAAGGTAATATTCTGTGTTAAAGTGAAATAAATAAATATTTGATCTGTAATAGAGAAACGAACCATGGTCACTCTTTTTCTGTGTGTGTATGTAAAAAAGGATGGGGAACATTTAGTCAATTTCTTTATCGCAAAGGTGCAATAAATGTATTTACAAACATACAAATAAATACACTAACACAGAGCTCTGCATTGAAGCAGATGTCATCGTTAATCTATACAGAATCTACCTGTCATAGAAAATGATTAAGAATAAATAAATCTACACAATTTGATTTACACTAAGGAACCAAAAAAAAGAGACTAAAACAGCAATACACAAAGCCTTGCTATAAACATAACTTACTGAGAATTATTTTATTCTTACACCACAATGATTTAGATCAGTGTGTCTAACTCCCAATGACCCCCTAAAAAGCAGATTTTGGAGTGAAGGGGCATCCCCTTCTGAGTCTGGTTCTTCGAGGTTACAACGTTTCCCTTGCCACGGTTCTTCTGCTTGCTCGTTGGAGTCTGGGTCAGGTTAATTTAAATCACTTTGTGACAGCTGTTGATAATGTACACTGAATTTCTGTCTGTAATAAATCCTTTTTGTGGGGAAAAACAAATTCTCATTGGCTGGGCCTGGCTCCCCAGTAGGTGGGCCTGACTGCCAAGTGGATGGGCCTGGCTTCCAAGCGGGTGGGCCTATGCCCTCCCAGGACCACCCAAGGCTGCACCCCTGCCCAGTCATTTGAAATCCATAGATTAGGGCCTAATTTATTTCCTTACATGAACTCTAACCGAGTAAAATCTTTGAAATTGTTGCATGTTACATTTTATATTTTTGTTCAGTATAAAAAGGGCTTTATAAATCAAATTTGATTGATCGTACTGAAGACTTCTGTCAGGCTTCCCTGTCAGTTTAAGAAATAGTGCAAGTGTCACTCTGAGAAATCAGCAAGAAGGAGTTAATATTCATTGTGAATATCCCATGTTTTGCAAACGCTTTGTCTGCCGTTGTGTCTGCAAAATAAAGAAAATTGTCAAACTAGCATTCTTGCGACTAAGAATCCCTATATATTACAAAAACTGAAATTATTTCAATGTTAAAGGTCCTACTAATTACCCCCAATCAACCCCAAAATACAATATATTTAGCTAATCTTAACGAATGCAGTATAGGGGAAAAGTCTGATCTCTCACCAGTTATAAATACAGGTAGACGAGCTGATACGTTCTGGACCTGCAGGCGGACTAGACAGTGGAGGTAGTTGGGTCGTGTCCTTGAAATGACGTCACATTCATGGTAGGGTAAGACCTCCACCATTCCAGCCTCCTGGCAGTTGTCCATGAAGCTCTTTTTACCCTGTGCCTCAGCACTAGACCTGTAGAGGGAGGAATGATCAGTTCTGGCAGTTAAGTTTGAATCTTAGTTTCCTTGAATTACAAAAATGACACTAGCCTGGATTCAAATAAACACAGTGTGTTTGATTATCTGCATTGAGATGAACATTTACAAGCGCAAGAATAAGCTTACCGTGCGCTTTCTTTCAACTTCCGGCTGTCTTTGTAATGCAAGAGCCATTTCCACTTCCCCTTTTTACTTAGCCCCTCAAGGAAACCAGACATTTTCTTAATGTTGCCTGAGAGAAATAAAGAGACATTGAGTAACTCGCATACAATGCAATGTGGGAGGGGACATCATAGCCTGGCCCCAGATTTGTTTCTTGCCAAACATTGGCCATAGCAGTTGGCAAGATGACACAAACTGATCTGGGACCAGGCTAGGGACATCATAGTTGCTTATAGAGATTGACAGTTGTGGAAACATAATGAAATGTAACAAATGCACTTTGGTCTCTTGCAAATTAGTGAAGTGTCCATACTGAGACTGAGTGTGTCCAGTGCTGCTCCCTCAAACACCACAAAACCGCCTTTGCTGAAGAGTTCTTGGTGGGTCAGGTTCACAATGTCATCAGGACGGTCAATACCAGCAAACAACACATTCTGAGACTTCTTCAATTCAAGCAAGTGAGGGACCTGAGGGGGAAACAAAAATCTCAAAATGACGACAATGTAATACAACGGAAACTGATTCAAAAGGCTGGATTTCGAACCTGGATTGCTTATTCTTTTCCAGGAGTTTGACATACTTTTATAAGTCTACAACAGTCTTACCTCACAAATGTGTTCAGCAATATCTTCGTTCCTCAAGATAATGTATAGAGGGGATGAGGGACTATCCTTTCCAAGGCAGAATTGAGACTGTTCTACTGTTATGTGTCCCTCTGCTTCTAACAGCTCCTACAAAAATAACAAGCTTGTTTTTGAACATGGTGCAAGAATGAACTTTGGCTTTCATTGTTGTACAGCTTATGATACGGTTTCGTACCCTGGTCCCAGATCTGTTTGCGCTGCATAGGCTATGGTCATTTGACACTGACCATAGAAGTTGGCAAGACAGCACAAACTGATCTAGGACCTGTCTAACACTTATGTTCATCTTACCTTTGTCTCGTTGAAGAATGGGTCATCTGATGTCACCAGTATGTAGAACCTGAACTTGTTCTTACATGACTGTTTCACAACAGAGTTCAGATTATCATGCAGGCTGTCATACATGTCCTTCTTCATCTGACCACAGAAGTCTTTGTCTTTGCTTGGGGTTCGAGACTTTGGCAAACTGTTTCTCTTTGCTTCTTCTCTCTCTCGTCTCTCAGTTCTGTGTGGGTACTTTCTGCCTGCACAGACCTCAGTCATCATGGCATGGTACGCCTTGAAACTTTCCGCAACCAGATCTGAAACGTTGACATGCGTCATCTCACTGCCCTTTGTATATGAGAGTTTTTGAAGATGCTGTGGCATATCTCTGTCTGTTTCTTCAGGCATACCCTTCCTTTCAGGCATATCTATTTTTAACTTCTGCCCTGCGAGTGAAGGTAGTCCCTCCCAGTGTTCTTCCAAGCTTTCCTGTTCCTGCAGGCTGGAAAAGTGCACTGTCACAGCCGGGCTACAGGAGGAAGCTCTTTCTTCTACAGTTGACCTGTGGTGTTTTGATCGGTTGTACCTGCTGCTGCTACTCTTCCTTTTACGTTTTAGCATCTGGTTCATTCTCTCTGAGAAGATGAGGGTCTCCAGATCCACAGAAGACTGAGTGAGGTCAGATTCATCAGTGTTATGTGTATCATCCCACCTCTTGGAGAACTCCAGAAAACTGCTCGAGCCCTGTCTGTTTGGGTTCGGAGCTGTCCATGTGTGCGTGCTTGTTGAAGGTTTCGGAACGGGATAGTTTTCATAGGTGATTCTGTTTCCTTTGTGATCCAAAACTGTAACTAGGCATGGCTTTGCAAATGAGGAAACTTCCTCGTGCTCATCGTCCAAATCGATTTGGCTTTTGGAGGTGTTCCCACTCCTCTCTGACCTACAATACTTTAACCAGTCCTGTTTGTTCTCTTCCATACGGGTAAATATTTTGTCTGATTCTTCAGACTGGAAGGTGACTGAAGAGGAAGTGCCTTGCTTGCTGAAGTCCAAATCATCATCAAATTCCCTTTTATCCCATTGCTGATACTCGCGTAAAGAGTTGATGAAGTCAAGTTTTGTTTTATTCAACTGGGATGTATTACTTGCGTGTTGGTCATCTGATATCCAATTTGTCTCTAGACTAGATTCAATGTTGTCTTGCTCTACGGCAGGCTCCTCACTTTCATCCATAACATAGTCTTGCAAACTTGCAATCTGTCTCCTCATTTCGGTGACATATGGTGTGTTATACGGGTGAGGATTAGTGTTTGAGTGGACAGGGGCAGCGGTTTGTTTGCTTTTGACAACATCTGAAGACATAGGGTCAATATTCGTTTGTCCTTCTTTCCAGCTGTACTCTCCTCTGCTGCCTTCACTCTTGGAGAGATTCACAGCCATGGCAAGTTGTTGGCTGTATGGATGGGGCTCAGTAAAGTTGGGCCCTGAAAGGTTCTGAGAAGCTGCTGTAGGTCCACTTACTCCTGGGATATTCTGACGGATGGACTGTATGATAATCTCTGTTGACGCAGGACACAAGTTAGTGTCTCCCTCCAAAGCGATTTCACTCAAGTCCCGAGTTAATATTCTTTCTGTTGTGTCATTGGACAGGACTTCAAGGTGGGTTGATGGCACAGAGAATGCTGCTTTCTGTGTTACGGTGCTATGGGTTTTGGGATAGGAGGCAGGGAACCTATGCAGTGAATCGTGACTTGCATACAGGTCTTGTTCAGCAGGGGTATGTCGCATATTTGAATAAGGACTGTAATCGTTTTTTTCCTTTGAAGAAGTATAGGGGGTGTTGAGAGGTGTGCTAGTGGCGATTGGCTTCTTGCGGGGTTCAGTCCATAATTGAGAGAACTGATTACCAATGGCTTCCAGATTATTTGGTTTGCTATTGTTGTTGCTGGATTTACGCAACTCATGCAACATATTCTCTACAGAGCTAGGGCTGCTACCAAGACTTGGTTCATGTGGTTCACAATAAGCCTTTTCATTTTCAATAAGAGCAAAACCACTATTGAGGTTGGGACTGTTGGTGTCTTTCAAATCGGGCAAAAAAACAGTCTTCGGTGTGTGATGGTCATAAGACAATTCTGTAACGAAAGGTGGCTCATCTTGTGTAGGTGTTGGGAATCTGCTGAGGGGTTTGCCTACCCCACTGGCATCGCAGTTAACCAAGCAGCCACTGTCGATGTCAGGAATCAGGATGTAACCATCGTCCACGATAGGGGTTGGACATCTACTGACAGATTCAGTTGCCTTTGAAACTATTCTAAACATTTCACCTGAAAACAAATGATCACTTTGACACACTGAAGATATTGGTGTGTCTTTCTGACACAAGTGAGTGTCGTGCACCTCTGTGTGCATGATATCCTTGCTATCTGTCTCTACTCCAATGAATGGTAATTCTACTCCAATAAATGGTATTTCTATCTGAGCACACACTGTCTCTGATGTCTGACTGTGTGAATGTAGAACATCTGGGTGTGAGATATCTTCCCTGAGAATTCCTGCTCCAATCAGTGGTATTTCTACCTGGCCTGTCAGTACCTCTGATGTCTCGTCTTGAGAATGTCGGGGCCCTTGTGTGTCAATATCAGATTTACTCTGACCCGGCATTGATATGCGTTTTTGATCTTTAGAATCCCTAATCCCATTGAAATCGGTCTCAACTGCTGTTGTTTTAGCTTCTCCTGAAACATCCTTGGACTGAATGGGCGTGTCGAACTCACCTACAAAAGGCGTGTTCCCATCACACAGTGGAAATACTCTCGTGGTCAGTACCTCATCGTTAGATTGAATCTCAACCTGCATCTCTAGCAGTACTCTAGTGGTGCCAACAGAAACATTCCCAACCTGTTCCATTGGTTGTACCTCATCGGTGGGTTCTTCGTCTATATACAGCTTGCTATACAATTTCACAGGTAGTGTCGAATCATTTCCACCATGCACCACTGACGGTGTCTCTTTTTGGGAATCATTTTCATTATGTGATATCTCTGGTGGTGTTTCAGCCACAGAATTATTCCCACCACATACTGCAGGTGCTGCTTTATCTCCTGACTCTTTTTCATCATCACCATTATCATTCCCTTCCTGCAATGCCGTTTGTGCCTCATCACCATTATCATTCCCTTCCTGCAATGCCGTTTGCGCCTCATCACCATTATCATTCCCTTCCTGCAATGCCGTTTGCGCCTCATCACCATTATCATTCCCTTCCTGCAATCCCGTTTGCGCCTCATCACCGTTATCATTCCATTCCTGCAATGCCGTTTGCGCCTCATCACCATTATCATTCCCTTCCTGCAATGCCGTTTGCGCCTCATCACCATTATCATTCCCTTCCTGCAATGCCGTTTGCGCCTCGTCACCATTATCATTCCCTTCCTGCAATGCCGTTTGTGCCTCATCACCATTATCATTCCCTTCCTGCAATGCCGTTTGCGCCTCATCACCATTATCATTCCCTTTCTGCAATGCCGTTTGTGCCACATCACCATTATCATTCCCTTCCTGCAATGCCGTTTGCGCCTCATCACCATTATCATTCCCTTCCTGCAATGCCGTTTGCGCCTCATCACCATTATCATTCCCTTCCTGCAATCCCGTTTGCGCCTCATCACCATTATCATTCCCTTCCTGCAATGCCGTTTGCGCCTCATCACCATTATCATTCCCTTCCTGCAATGCCGTTTGCGCCTCATCACCATTATCATTCCCTTCCTGCAATGCCGTTTGTGCCACATCACCATTATCATTCCCTTCCTGCAATGCCGTTTGTGCCTCATCACCATTATCATTCCCTTCCTGCAATGCCGTTTTACCTCATCACCATTATCATTCCCTTCCTGCAATGCCGTTTGTGCCACATCACCATTATCATTCCCTTCCTGCAATGCCGTTTGCGCCTCATCACCATTATCATTCCCTTCCTGCAATGCCGTTTGTGCCACATCACCATTATCATTCCCTTCCTGCAATGCCGTTTGTGCCTCATCACCATTATCATTCCCTTCCTGCAATGCCGTTTGTGCCTCAACACCATTATCATTCCCTTCCTGCAATGCCGTTTGCACCTCATTTTTGGAGTTCCCATCATCCCGTGACACATCTTTGGGAATCTTTTCATCATGCATTGCTTTGAGTGCCTTACCAATGGAATCATTCCCAGCAGGTTGTGCATTGATTTCCTTGTTTGTGGTGTCTTTCCCAACATGCACTGCTTCTGGTTTTGCTGCTTCAACAGAATCCTCCACGCTAGGATATGCTTTGTGCATTTTTGACTCACTGCCATCACAGATGGCAACGTAAGACCCATCTCTGGGTTCACTTGCATTACACTCAACTCTGTCAGCCATATTGGTAAGGTCACCATCCCCCAGCACCTCTGTGCATGACATTGTTTTGACTGAATCGTTATCTTGAACTTGTTGCGCCTCATCAACATCTTTAGATTCCATGGTTTTAAGACGTGCTATGTTTTGTTCTCCATCATGGCTCCTCTCTTCCTTTTGGATTTCCTTTTTGGCTTTGCCCTCCAAACCCCGGTCAATTCTTTGAGTCTCCAGGACCTTTTCTTGATTAATGTACACACTTGCTGCCTGTTCACACAAGAGAATGTACGATCCATCACTTTCCAAATGTCTTCTTTTAGGGGACACATCATTTTGGAGGGTACCATTGCTGTCATTGTCATGGGTGTTAGTTTCATCATCATCCAGTTCACTCGTTTTGTCTGACGTCATGCTGTCCTCACGGTCTCTGTAAACCTGTAGAGAAAAGAGACAAGCAAAATAAACAATTATGTGTATTATGTTAACAAAATATTTATTGGAAAACATTGGTGCTTTACATATATAAATGCATTTATTTTCTAACCTTTAACTCAAGACCTGTACTTTGTTTGTGAAAAGAGACGATTTCCTTGTGGAGTCCACTTTCTGGTTCGTATACTGAAGGACTTTTTAAATATATACTTTGCTTGGACTCAGGGGAATCCTTTGTGTCTACAGTGACATCTAACACAGTCGAGGTTGTTTTCACTGAAAGGTCCAATGCCTCAGGTTCCAAGCTTAATGGTTGTGATTCTTTTTTACCCACATTACTACGGTCCAAAACCTCAGGTTCTGGGATCCTGGAAAGGCCAATATAAGCAGGGGAACTTGTCTTGGTCTCAGATGTAACCTGGGCTTGTACCATTCCATGATCCACTTCTGTAGAATCTTTTTCCTCCATACATAGAAGACTTGGGTCTGCCTGGAAGAACCTAGCAGTGGACCTGCTGTAGAAAAGACCTATCCACATATGGATGATGAGCTGAACCTGTTCGTTTGTGTCCTCAATGTTGAAATCCCATGGGCTGTACAGAGAGAGGGTGAATAGGGGTGAAGGAAAGGGACACAGAGAAAATCAAAATCCAGTCAAACAATTAGTCTGTGGAATAATATATAGAATAAGCTTTCTGTCTCTAGCAAGCTCTTCACTTATGCATCTATTAGTTAAAAGAAAATTATAACAAAAAAACTAAAGACATTTTTATTTACACTGAGCAAAATTATAAATGCAACATGTAGTGTTGGTCCCATGTTTCATGAGCTGAAATAAAAGATTGGCATGCTGTCTGGAGGAATGTTCACCAGAACTGTTGCCAGATCATTTCATGTTAATTTCTCTACCATAAACCGCCTCCAATGTCATTTTAGAGAATTTGGTAGTATGTTCAACCAGCCTCACAACCGCGGACCACTGTCAGAAACCATCTCAGGGAAGCTCATCTGCGTGCTCATCGGCCTCACCAGGGTCTTCCTGACTGCAGTTCGGCATCATAACCGACTTCAGTGGGCAAATGCTCACCTCCGATGGCCACTGGCACGCTGGAGAAGTGTGAACTTCACGGAGGAATAGATGGCAGATCACATGTACGGTGTCGTGTGGGTGATCTGTTTGCTGATGTGTGAACACAGTGCCCCATGGTGGTGGTGGGGTTATGGTATGGGCAGGCATAAGCTACGGACAATGAATACAATTGAATTTTAGCGATGGCAATTTGAATGCATAGAGATACCGTGACGAGATCTTGAGCCCATTGTAGTGTCATTCACCTGCCTCCATCACCTCATGTTTCAGCATGATAATGCACAGTCCCATGACGCAAGGATCTGTACACAATTATTGGAAGTTGAAAAGGACCCTGTTTTTCCATGGCCTGCATACTCACCAGACATGTCACCCATTGAGCATGTTTGGGATGCTCTGGATCGACGTGTATGACAGCATGTTTCAGTTCCCGCCAATATCCAGCAATTTCGCACAGCCATTGAAGAGGAGTGGGACAACATTCCACAGGCCTGATCAACTCTATGTGAAGGAGATGTCGCGCTGCACGAGGCAAATAGTGGTCATACCAGATACTGAATGGTGTTCTGATCCATGCCCCTACCTTTTTTTTTTGTGACCAACAGATTCATATCTGTATTCCCAGTCATGTGAAATCCATAGATTAGGGCCCAATTAATTAATTTAAATTGATTGATTTCATTATATGAATTGTAACTCTTTGAAATTGTTGCATGTTGTGTTTATATTTTTGTTCAGTGTAAATTACAAATTCTAAGTACATACCCATGTAGGGCTCTAATAACTGTTTTATCCATAGGGTCGTTGGTAAACTTGCTGTCTGAATTAAAGTCATAGTTTTCCTTCCACAGCCTTGTCACTTGAACTGAGCGGTCTTTTTCGATGAACCGCCGTAACCGACGGAACTTCTGCCTGCGCCCAATTCCTTTTCTCATGGATTCTGGAGCCACCCCGGATTCCTTCCCGAGTTCTTTCCTGTTCTGGTCCTGCTCCTGACACAGGAAGGCCCGTAGTGCTTGAGTTCCGTCACCATCGACCATATCCTTGCGATGCGGCTGAAGTCCCTCCGAAATGGGGACTTGGAGGGTTGAACCTGACAAACCCAATAGTAGAGAGGAGGATGGCGGTAGTGAGTAAGAATGCTCTTGTGAGACTAACACAACCCGCTCCCCACTCCCCACCACCAGCCCCTTGGGTGACGGAGACTGAGGGGGAAGTTTAAGCCTAGCAACAGAAGGGTGCTTCAGCAGTGCATGAAGGACAGACTCTGGTTCACCATCTGACTCATGAGGAGAGCCGCCATCTTTGACACTGTTGTCACTTATAAGCAAACTTGGACAGCATTCTTGTTGCTGAAGTGCCAGGTGGTCTGGCTGCTGGTCCAGTACTTTGTCGTTACTGGTACTAAGGGCCAAATCGGCCAATAGGGTCAGAGCATCTGCTGGTGGGCATGATGCATCACTGGTATCTTTCTTCACTGTGCGAGGCCTACCCCTACTGACAACACACCTGACATCAGGGTTAAGTGTCAGTAGTTGGGAGGATATAGGTTGTGCTACTTTCTCTTTTTCAAAAGAAGTTGGTGTGTGATAGTGCAACCACCCTGTAGAAACAAAAGAGAACAGAGAAAAGAGACAGAAGAAACAGTATGAAAACAAAAAACACAAAGTAGCGTATAGTGATAATGAATACTTTGAAATTAAATTGTCGTAAGGCAGTCAGTCGCCTGCATGCAAATCTCCTCGCCAAAATTGAACCAAATTGTTTTATGATTTGTATTAGATTGAAATGGGGGACAGCAGCACGACACACAGCAAGACAAAGCAGAGGCAACGGAGGTGGCAAGAGGCTAGCCTGGTCCAAGATCAGTTTGTGCTGTCTTGTCAACTACAGCACAAACAGACCTGGGACCAGAATAGCAAGAAGCTATTAACATTTAACTTCATAGTGTTGCTTTGCAGTTCAGGTAGAAAAAGAGATATATAGAAACAGAATCATCAGGAATTCAAGACAAAGATATTATTTTAGCATTTCGGCATATTTCAAAATTCAGCACAAATGAACTGAAATCACAACTCAATTATGAAGACGACAAATATCAATATCTAATTAAGTGTGTGGTTTAGGAGAACAAAATCAAATCAAATCTGCATGTTTTGTTATTTGCATGGTGTGAGGTTGACAACAACTACATGACTTCCCAAGAGAACTTACATTTTTTCCTTATGGAGTCTGCAGGCTTGCATTTCATTTTTAATGGGCTCCCCCGACCCGTTAAGGTTATTGTTGCTGAAGGGGAGCTAGGCAAAGCCTCAGACATTTGGTCAGATGTGGCTTGAAGTGTAACCAGGTCCAGTCTGCTCTGAATGTCTTGCTTCAGTGGAATATCACTTTTTTCTGGAGATTTGGGTGCATTATTATGCAACTCCCTAGGAGTCAAGCCTAATGCCAGTGCAAACTTTGGGTCTAGGCCAAATGTCTGTTCCTTTGCAACTTCAGCAGCACCTGTGGGTCTGTCCGGGGTATCTTTGCAGGAATTACTGAAATGAACACTTTCCATGCCAGCATCGGCCTTGCTTTTTTTGTCCAATGGTAACATTTGATCTTCTGAAACAGGTTTGAGAGGCGTTTTCTTCTTTCCCCTTCTTGAAAAAACTGTCTTTAGTTTACTGAGGGATATTGCAACAAATTGACTATTCTTTTTGTGTTTTTCTAAGGAAGGAAAATCCATGTCTTTGTTCTGGACCAGTTCTGAGGATTTCTGAGAGGCCATCTTGTCTACATCAGCCATTTTGACCTCTGGTGGATGGTCTTTACTGTCTGAACTCCATATGTGTGGATCTTTGTTTTCATCTGACTTTATCAACTCTAGGCCAGGTTCATCTCCTGTTTCTATGGGTTGGGGTACTTTGATACAAGCTTCAACCATCATCTCATCAGCACATTGTTTGTGATCTATCACTTTCCCCATAACTTTCAAAGATTCTATATCCTTGGCGATAACTGCGGAACCATGAGGGACAAAGATTCTACCGCATTCGGAGATGATTGCCTTCAAGTCCCACCGATCTGTCTTCTTTTTCAATGGGTGGCCATCGTGAATTAGATCCACACTTTCCTTTCTTTTGAATGGGTAAAAGTTAATTGAATCCTTGCTTTCCTTCTTCTTTTTCAAAGGCAGATCTTGGATCAAATTCATTAGTTCCCTCTTCATTTTCAATGGACGAACCTGGGTTACATCCATCCTTTCCTTCTTTTTCCATGGGTTAAGTTGAACTAAATCTGTCATTTCCTTCCTCTTTTTCAATGAGTAGACTTTACTTGAATCCAAACATCCCTTCTCAGTTTCTTCCTCTTCAAAGTCAGCTGCCGAAGACCTCAAGACCCGTTTACCCAACCCGCTAAATCTACGCCGTTTCCTTGGGCGTTTCCTCCAATCTGATGTAGATAAATTATTGACCTCATTGGCCATGCCACGTTGCCCATTGAGAGCACTTCCACCCCTCTCCTGTACTTTGGCTGGTGGCAAACTGGAGGAGTTCTTTGTGATTGACTCTGTATTGATCAAGCCAAAGTTCTCATTGTGAGGTACAACGGTTGCAGTTCCTTCAGTGGCAGTGATGACTAGCACTGTTGGGAGGTCACCTGATACAGGTGAGGTTGAAACCTCTGTCACCTCTGTGGCCTTGGTCATCACTGTCATACCGGCTATTGCAAAAACATTTGCCGACACTGCAAACTGGGAAAGATCACATGGAATCTCCTCTTGCACCTCCTTCTTAGGCAAATCCCCCCCTTTATCCTCTACTCCTGTCTCTACTGCTTTAATGTTGGGCTTGGTTGCCAGGGCCGGCCCAGGTTTCTTCAATTCCTCTTGAGAGACTGCAGGCTGTGAAAGACCAGAGGGCATATCCTTTTGCACCTCTTTCAGGTGCAAGTTTGTCCCTTCATTCGCTACTCCTACCTCTGGTGCTTTACAGTCTGCCTTACCCAACGCTGCTGGGCCAGCTTTCCTCAAGTTTTCTGCAGGCTGTGAAAGATCAGAAAGCATATCCTCTTTCACCTCCTTTTGCCTATCCACTTGGACATCCTCTGCGTTCAAATGTGTCCCTTCATCCTCTACTCCTACCCCTGGTACGGCCTTGTTCTTCCCAGGCTTCCCAGAATCATCTGCCAACACAACAGGCTGGGAAAGATCATAGGGAAGCTCCTTCTGCACCTCTTTTGGAATCAAAGTTGTCCCTGGTGCGTTACTGTCAGCCTTCTTCAAGACAGGTTTCCCAAAGTCCCCTGCTGGGACAGGCTTGGTAAGATCAGAGGGCACTTCCTCCTGCACCTCCTTGGGTTGCACATGTTGCACCTTGTCTTGCACCTCCTTTGAAGACAAGGTCTTTTCTTCCTCTACTCTTTTATTTGGTGCATTACTGCCTGCCTTGGTCATACCAGGTTTCTCAAAGTCCTCTGTAGATACTGCCAGTGTATTACTTATGTATGTGGCTGTGTCTCCTGGTGACTGTCCCCCTGACTGCTCCTCCTCTGGGCCACCCAGACTAGCAGGAGTCATGGGGGGGCCTTCTGGAGATGACAGACAGTAGTAGACGTCATCATCTGGCTCATCCCCTCGCTCCTCTCGTCCAGCCGCCAGGAGCTCCGTGGCCCTGGATACAGAGAGCTCGAAGGAGCCCGGCTGGTGGAAGTAAGACTTGAGACATTTCCATCCCTTTTCAGTCCACTTTGGGGTGGAGTAGAGATATTTGAGGGCATCAGGAACATCAAACTGATCTGGGAAGATGCTGGCTTCCCTGGATGGACTGATAGTAAGCCCAGGGTGGATGAGGGCAGCGTAGCTCTGGATATGCTGCTCTAGTAAACCACGTAGCTCCCCACTCTGTTCAGGGAGGCACTTTTCCACCTCTGTCTCTGCGTAGTTCAGTGCAGGCACCACCTGGAGGCCCTCTGGTGAGAGGGAGGGCTTCTTCGAGCAGATCTTGGTGTCTGTGGTAAAAAAAATAATTAAAAAGACATTACGTAAGGATAAATGATAAAAGAATAGACAAAAACCTTACTGTATACAAGGGCATAGGTGTTGGCCACACACACACACACACACACACACACACACACACACACACACACACACACACACACACACACACACACACACACACACACACACACACACACACACACACACACACACACACACACACACACACACACACACACCTCGTTGTATAGCTCTGGAATCCGGAAACACAAACATCCCCTGCAATACCTCTGGCTTATTGGACCCAGCATCTGAAAAGTATAATGTAAAGTTAGATATTTAGCTTCTATCTATAATATATTTAAATACAATATGTTGCGTATACAGGTTTTGTCTTACCTTCATATGTGAGGAAGTGAGATGAATGTAACAGTATAAGGAAACCACTATCATTCAGTTGTATTACGAGGGCCTGTTGGTAAGAAGAATATTTTTTACAATCAAGGTCTGACAACACAACAATGAACTGCATTCAGAGGGGTTGGGTTAAATGCGGAAGACACTTTACAGTTGAATGCATTGTACAACTGACTATGTATCCCCCTTTCCATTCCGGTCTTCCAATAACCTGTCAGTCGACTTTAAGAACAATGAACGCTCACCAGGTCTTTCTCCTTGAGCTCCTGTGTGAGCTGAGAGAGAGAGGTGTCATCAGCCTCACTGGGTGCCAGCTCATACAGACTCCAACCCATTCCTTCCAGAGAAACTGAAAAACCATACAATTCAATATCATTAAATGGTAAAAAAAAAAAAAAAAAGCTCTGTAAAGCTCTCACAGCTGGATAAATATTCAGATAAGCAACACATAAAATATCCTTGGGTAGGGTTGCAAAGCTACTGGTAATTTATCAAAGTTACAGGAATCTTCTGTAATTTTCATAATTAACTGAAGATCTATGGTAATCTATCGTAACTTTGGTGATTTATAGTTGAATAACTTAAAAATATATATATTCGTAGATGGTGTAATTTTTTTTAGATCTGTGTCCATATATTAGATCGACCATATGGTTCAAGAGAAAATAGCCTAATTAATGAAAAAAGCATCTAATCAAATCAAATGTTATTTGTCACATGCGCCGAATACAACAGGTAGAACCTTTCCGTGAAATTCTTAAAGGCCTTAACTCTATTTCTTGAACTGCATTGTTGGTTAAAAAAATATTTACTAAATAAACGAAAGTAAAAAATAAAATAAAGTCAACACAACAGGCTGGGAAAAAAATAAAAACATGAGCTGGCGCACACCCAGAATAGTAGTTTGTGTGGAGATGCTGACTAACGGCGAATAAACTGTAAACTATCAAAATAAGAAAGTTGCACATTCCATGTATAATCTCCCAGCAATTTAATGGGTATTTACCAACGTTTCGGAAATCACTGTGCCTAAACGTTGGTAAATACCCATTAAATTGCTGGGAGATTATACATGGAGTGTGCAACTTTCTTTATTTTGATAGTTTAGGGGGAAAAAATATATTTTTTAAATGAATCAAAAAGTAACAAGAATATTAATTAACAATAATGAGGCTATATAAAAGGGATACTGGTACCGAGTCAATGTGCGGGGGTACAGGTTAGTCGAGGTAATTTGTAAAGTGATTATGCATAACAATAGATAATAAACAGCAAGTTACAGCAATGTAAAAACATATGGGGGCGAGGGGGTGGTGTCAATGTAAATAGTCTTGGTTGCCATTTGATTAATTGTTCAGCAGTCTTATGGCTTGGGGGTAAAAACTGTAAAGGAGCCTTTTGGTCCTAGACTTGGCGCTCCGGTACTGCTTGCCGTGAGATAGCAGAGAGAACAGTCTATGACTTGGGTGACTGGAGTCTTTGACATCTTTTTGGGCCTTCCTCTGACACCACCTAGTATATAGGTCCTGGATGTCAGGAACCTTGGCGCCTTACGGTCAGATGCCAAGTAGTTGCCATACCAGGCAGTGATGCAACCGGTCAGGATGCTCTCGATGGTGCAGCTATAGAACTTTGTGTGGATCTGTGGACCCATGCCAAATCTTTTCAGTCTCCTGAGGGGGAAAAGGTGTTGTCGTGCCCTCTTCACAACTGTCTTGATGTGTTTGGACCATGATAGTTAGTTGGTGATGTGGGCACCAAGGAACTTGAAACTCTGGACCCGCTCCACTTCAGCCCTGTCGATGTTAATGGGGGCCTGTTCGGCCCTCATTTTTCCTATTAGTCCACGATCAGTTCCTTTGTCTTGCTCACATTGAGGAACAGGTTGTTGTCCTGGCACCACACTGCCTGGTTTCTGACCTCCTCCCTATAGGCTGTCTCATCGTTGTCGGTGATCAGGCCTACCACTGTTGTGGTATCAGCAAACGCAACAATGGTGTTGGAGTCGTGCTTGGCCACACAGTCGTGGGTGAACAGGGAGTACAGGAGGGGACTAAGCACGCAACCCTGAGGGGCCCCAGTGTTGAAGATCAGCGTGGATGATATGTTGTTGCCTACCCTTACCACCTGGGTGTGGCCCGTCAGGAGGTCCAGGATCCAGTTGCAGAGGGAGGTGTTCAGTCCCAGGATCCTAAGCTTAGTGATGAGCTTTGTGGGTACTATGGTGTTGAACGCTGAGCTGAAATCAATGAACAGCACTCTCACATAGGTGTTCCTTCTGTCCAGGTGGGAAAGGGCAGTGTGGAGTGCGATTGAGATTGCGTCATCTGTGGATCTCTTGGGGCGGTATGCGAATAGGAATGGGTCTAGGGTTTCCGGCATGATGGTGCTGATGTGAGCCATGATCCGCCTTTCAAAGCACTTCATGGCTACCAGGCAGTAATCATTTAGGCAGTATACCTTCGTTTTCTTGGGCACAGGGACTATGGTGGTCTGTTTAAAAAATGTAGTTATTACAGACTTGGTCAGGGAAAGGTTGAAAATGTCAGTGAAGACACTTGCCAGTTGGTCCGAGCATGCTTTGAGTACACTTCCTGATAATCCGTCTGGCCCCGCGGCTTTGTGAATCTTGACTTTTTTAAAGGTCTTGCTCACATGGGCTACGGGAGAGCGTGATCACACAGTCGTCTGGAACAGCTGGTGCTCACATGCATGCTTCAGTGTTGCTTGCCTCGAAGCGAGCATAAAAGGCATTTAGCTCATCTGGTAGGCTCGCGTCACTGGGCAGCTCGCTGCTGGGTTTCGCTTTGTAGTCCATAATAGTTTTCAAGCCCTGCCACATCTGACTAGCGTCAGAGCCGGTGTAGTAGGATTCAATCTTAGTCCTGTATTGCTGTATTGACGCTTTGCCTGTTTGTTGGTTTGTCTGAGGGCATAGCAGTATTTCTTATTAGCATCTGGATTAGTGTCCCGCTCCTTGAAAGCGGCAGCGCTAGCCTTTAGCTCGGTGCGGATGTGGCCTGTCATCCATGGCTTCTGGTTAGGATATGTACGTACAGTCACTGTGTCGATGCACTTATTGATGAAGACGATGACTGAGGTGGTATACTCCTCAATACCATTGGATGAATCTCGGAACATATTCCAGTCTGTGCTCGCAAAACAGTCCTGTAGCGTAGCATCCGTGTCATCTGACCAATTCCGTATTGAGCGAGTCACTGGTACTTCCTGCTTTAGTTTTTGCTTGTAAGCAGGAATCAGGAGTATATAATTATGGTCAGATTTGCCAAATAGAGGGCGAGGGAGAGCTTTTGTCTGTAAAGGTGGTCTCTAGTTTTTTTCCTCTGGTTGCACATGTGACATGCTGGTAGAAATGAGGCAAAACATATTTAAGTTTGTCTGCATTAAAGTTCCTGGCCACTAGGAGTGCTACTTCTGGATGAGCATTTTCTTGTTTGCTTCTAGCCTTATACAGCTTGTTGAGTGTGGTCTTAGTACCAGCATCGGTTTGGGGTGGTAAATCGACAGCTACGAATAATATAGATGAGAACTTTCTTGGTAGATAGTGTGGTCTACAGTTTATCATGAGTTATTCTACCAGAGGCGAGCATTACCTTGAGACTTCTTTAATATTAGATATCGCGCACTGGAAGTTATTGATAAATAGACACACACCCCCGCCCCTCGTCTTACCAGACATAGCTGCTCTGTGCTGCTGATGCACGGAGAAGCCAGCCAGCTCTATATTATCTGTGTCGTCGTATAGCCACGTTGCGGTGAACTTTTTTCACAACTGCCACCAGTTAAACATTTTTATTTTACCCTTATTTTACCAGGGGAACAGATACAGTGAATGAGCCAATTGGAAGCTGGGGATAATTAGGTGGCCATAAGAGTAAGCGGGCCAGATTTGGAATTTAGCCAGGATATCGGGGTTAACACAACTACTCTTACAATAAGTGCCATGGGATCTTTAGTGACTATAGAGAGCCAGGTTACCCGTTTTAACGTTCCATCTGAAAGACGGCACCGTGCACAGGACAATGTCCCCAAACAATACCCTGAGGCAATGGGATCAGTGGAGGCTCCTCAGAGGAGGAAAGAGAGGACCATCCTCCTCAGTAAAAATGGTAAAACATTAAAAAAGTTATCCTTTTTAGATAAATCTATACTAAATATATTCATATGTCACCAAATAATTTATTAAAACAATGAAGGTCTACAGTAACCTCATGTTGTCCACCCAATCAAAAGGATCAGAGATTGAATCTAGTACTGAAAGCATAAACTACAGCTAGCTAGCACTGCAGTGCATAAAATGTGGTGAGTAGTTGACTCCAAGAGAGAGAAAAACAATAGTTGAACAGTTTTGAACAAATTAATTTATTAAAAAATGAAGGAGAAGCAAGCATTGTAATTTCTTTTCAGTTTAATTTAACTGTTGCTAGTTTAGTTAAATAAACACCCGGCTCAAATAGAGGGATGCTATGTTAGCTAGCTGGCTATGACTAACCAACACAACACTGGAACTCTTCCAAGTCAAGGTAAGCTTTTGGTTTTATTATTTTATTGCCACCGGGGCCCGTCGGTCTAACTGCTTACTGACTATTTATTTTTATTTATTTATTTCACCTTTATTTAACCAGGTAGGCAAATTGAGAACAAGTTCTCATTTACAATTGCGACCTGGCCAAGATAAAGCAAAGCAGTTCAACACATACAACAACACCGAGTTACACATGGAGTAAAACAAACATACAGTCAATAATACAGTAGAAAAATAAGTATATATACGATGTGAGCAAATGAGGTGAGATAAGGGAGGTAAAGGAAAAAAAAGGCCATGGTGGCGAAGTAAATACAATATAGGAAGTAAAACACTGGAATACTAGACTTGCAGTGGAAGAATGTGCAAAGTAGAAATAAAAATAATGGGGTGCAAAGGAGCTAAATAAATAAATACAGTAGGGGAAGAGGTAGTTGTTTGGGATAAATTATAGATGGGCTATGTACAGGTGCAGTAATCTGTGAGCTGCTCTGACAGCTGGTGCTTAAAGCTAGTGAGGGAGATGTGTTTCCAGTTTCAGAGATTTTTGTAGTTCGTTCCAGTCATTGGCAGCAGAGAACTGGAAGGAGAGGCGGCCAAAGGAAGAATTGGTTTTGGGGGTGACCAGATATACCTGCTGGAGTGCGTGCTACAGGTGGGTGCTGCTATCGTGACCAGCAAGCTGAGATAAGGGGGGACTTTACCAAGCAGGGTCTTGTAGATGACCTGCAGCCAGTGGGTTTGGCGACGAGTATGAAGCGAGGGCCAGCCAACGAGAGCGTACAGGTCGCGATGGTGGGTAGTATATGGGGCTTTGGTGACAAAACAGATGGCACTGTGATAGACTGCATCCAATTTATTGAGTAGGGTATTGGAGGCTATTTTGTAAATGACATCGTCATCGTCAGGATCGGTAAGATGGGTCATTTTTACAAGGGTATGTTTGGCAGCATGAGTGAAGGATGCTTTGTTGCGAAATAGGAAGCCAATTCTAGATTTAACTTTGGATTGGAGATGTTTGATGTGAGTCTGGAAGGAGAGTTTACAGTCTAACCAGACGCCTAGGTATTTGTAGTTGTCCACATATTCTAAGTCAGAACCGTCCAGAGTAGTGATGCTGGATGGGCGGGCAGGTGCAGGCAGCGATCGGTTGAAGAGCATGCATTTGGTTTTACTTGTATTTACGAGCGATTGAAGGCGAGTTGTATGGCATTGAAGCTCGTCTGGAGGGTTGTTAACAGTGTCCAAAGAAGGGCCAGAAGTATACAGAATTGTATTTGTTTATTTTTTTTATTTATCCGTTATTTTACCAGGTAAGTTGACTGAGAACACGTTCTTATTTACGGCAACGACCTGGGGGATGAATGAGCCAATTGTAAACTGGGGATTATTAGGTGACCGTGATGGTTTGAGGGCCAGATTGGGAATTTAGCCAGGACACTGGGGTTAACACCCCTACTCTTACGATAAGTGCCATGGGATCTTTAATGACCTCAGAGAGTCAGGACACCCGTTTAACGTCCCATCCGAAAGACGACACCCTACACAGGGCAGTGTCCCCAATCACTGCCCTGGGGCTTTGGGATATTTTTTGACCAGAGGAAAGAGTGCCTCCTACTGGCCCTCCAACACCACTTCCAGCAGCATCTGGTCTCCCATCCAGGGACTGACCAGGACCAACCCTGCTTAGCTTCAGAAGCAAGCCAGCAGTGGTATGCAGGGTGGTATGGTAAAGAATGGTGTCGTCTGCGTAGAGGTGGATCAGAGTCTCACCAGCAGCAAGAGCGACATCATGGATATACACAGAGAAGAGAGTCGGCCCAAGAATTGAACCGGACAACAGGCCCTCTGATTTGACACACTGAACTCTATCAGAGAAGTAGTTGGTGAACCAGGCGAGGCAATCATTTGAGAAACCAAGGCTATTGAGTCTGCCGATGAGGATGTGGTGATTGACAGAGTCAAAAGCCTTGGCCAAGTCAAAGAATACGGCTGCACAGTATTGTTTCTTATCGATGGCGGTTAAGATATCGTTTAGGACCTTGAGCGTAGCTGAGGTGCACCCATGACCAGCTCTGAAACCAGATTGCATAGCGGAGAAGGTATGATGGGATTCGAAATGGTCGGTAATCTGTTTGTTGACTTGGCTTTTGAAGACCTTAGAAAGGCAGGGTAGGATAGATATAGGTCTGTAGCAGTTTGGGTAAAGAGTGTTCCCCCCCTTTGAAGAGGGGGATGACCGCAGCTGCTTTTCCAATCTTTGGGAATCTCAGATGACACGAAAGAGAGGTTGAACAGGCTAGTAATAGTGAGGAAGGCATTTCCCGGGCCAGGTCAATTAGAAAGGCCTGCTCGCTGAAGTGTTTCAGGGAGCGTTTGACAGTGATGAGTGGAGGTCACCTGACCGCTGACCCATTACGGATGCAGGCAATGAGGCAGTGATTTCTGAGATCTTGGTTGAAAACAGCAGAGGTGTATTTAGAGGGCAAGTTGGTTAGGATGAGGGTGCCCGTATGTGGGTGCCCGTGTTTACGGCTTTGGGGTGGTACCTGGTAGGTTCATTGATAATTTGTGTGAGATTGAGGGCATCAATCTTAGATTGTAGGATGGCTGGGGTGTTAAGCATATTCCAGTTTAGGTCACCTAGCAGCACGAGCTCTGAAGATAGATGGGGTGCAATCAGTTCAAATATGGTGTCCAGAGTACAGCTGGGGGCAGAGGGTGGTCTATAGCAGGCGACAACGGTGAGAGACTTGTTTTTAGAGAGGTGGATTTTTAAAAGTAGAAGTTCAAATTGTTTGGGTACAGACCTGGAAAGTAGGACAGAACTCTGCAGGCTATCTCTGCAGTAGATTGGCCGTTCTATCTTGTCTGAAAATGTTGTAGTTAGGGATGGAGATTTCAGAGTTTTTGGTGGTCTTCCTAAGCCAGGATTCAGACACAGCTAGGACATCCGGGTTGACAGAGTGTGCTAAAGCAGTGAATAAAACAAACTTAGGGAGGAGGCTTATAATGTTAACATGCATGAAACCAAGGCTATTACGGTTACAGAAGTCATCAAAAGAGAGCGCCTGGGGAATAGGAGTGGAGCTAGGCACTGCAGGGCCTGGATTCACCTCTACATCACCAGAGGAACAGAGGAGGAGTAGGATAAGGGTACGGCTAAAAGCTATGAGAATTGGTTGTCTAGGACGTCCGGAACATCAAGGTATAATGTTCAGATAAAGTTATGGTAGGATGTGAATACAGTGGAGGTAAACCTAGGCATTGAGTGATGATGAGAAAGATATTGTCTCTAGAAACATCATTGAAACCAGGTGATGTCATCGCATGTGTGGGTGGTGGAACTGAAAGGTTGGATAAGGTATAATGAGCAGGGCTAGAGGCTCTACAGTGAAATAAGCCAATAAACACTAACCAGAACAGCAATGGACAAGGCATATTGACATTAAGGAGAGGCATGCTTAGTCGAGTGATCATAAGGGTCCAGTGAGTAGTGAGGTTGGTTGGGGTCACGGCGATTCAGACAGCTAGCCGGGCCATCGGTAGCAAGCTGGCAGAGGATGAGGGTTTGTTTTTAGCCACCTTGTGCGTTTCCGTCGGTAGATTAGTGGGGTTCCATGTGGTAGAGGGGATCAATCCAATTGGCAAAATAGATATAGTTATAGTGACCCAAGAAAATTGTCCGATAGACCTATTCAGATAGCAGCCGATAAGACAGCTAACGATTAGCGGGCCGCAGATGGGCGTTCAGGTAACGTCGCGACGGAGGGGCCAGTTGGATAACTCCCTCGGGCAGATAACATTGGTAGTCCAATCGTGAAGGCCCAGTGGGGCTCCGCATCGGTAGTAAAACGGGTCCGGATAGGTTATTGTAGCCCAGGAGTGGCTAATGGAACTCTTCAGCTGGCTAGCTCCGGAATAATTGATGTTTGCTCCGGGACCGACGTAAGCCAATAGTCACTCGGATAGCAGCTAGCTAGCTGCAAGATCCAGGTGTAAATATCCAGAGCTTGCGGTAGAAATCTGGGAATATGGAGAGAAAATAGGTCCTGTATGTTCTGGTCTGAGTCACGTTGTACAAAACTGGCGATAGCTTTTCGAGCTAAAGGATAGCTGATGACCACCAACAGTGGTTAGCTGAATACTAACGTTAGCCAGTAATCTGACTAGCTTCTGGCTAGCTTCTATTGTGGATTTTAGAATTGAGGTGAATAATACTTTTTTTAAATTGGTGAGGCGGGTTGAAGGAGAGTGTTTTGAAGTTGAGATGTTTTTTTTTTTATTATAAAAAGATATGCGAAGAAAAGATGTAAATATATATATACACGGGACACGACAAGACGAGGACAAAGGACGTCTGACTGCTATGCCATCTTGGGGGGAAAAAAGACTGTAACGTTACTGTATGATTGTAGCGGGTTTACTAACGCATTAGTTCTATTAGCTATGTTGACTAGGACGTTACTTTAGCTAATATGGAGACAACGATGTAGGCTGTGTGTAGCGGTTATGATATGGTTTGGACAGGTTTTTTCGCCTGGTCACACTGCTGATGTGTTGTTCATTGAAGTCCACAAAAGAAGGTAAAAGGTGAGAGGAGGAGAGTGCATAGAGGCTAGAATGAATACAACGTGACTGCTAGGTTTGAAACTGAACTGTGTTTATGCGTGATCTGGGGTGTATTCATTCTGCCTCCTTTTCGCCCTCCGACACCACTTCCAGCAGCATCTGGTCCCATCCAGGAGCAATCCTGCTTAGCTTCAGAGGTAAGCAAGCAGTGGGATGCAGGGTAATATGTTGCTGGTTTAAAGTTGAAGATTAATGACAAAACATTTATAACATACATATTGACATAGTTAAATAAATAAAAGTGTATAACCTTTTTTAGAAAGGATATTTCATGCTGAAACCTTCAAATTAAACATCAATGGTATTCACTAAGTTGATGGTTTATACACTGGACAAAAATATCAACGCAACAAGAAAAGTGTTTGTTTCATGAACTGAAATAAAAGATCCCAGAAATGTTCCATGCACACAAAAAGCTTATTTATTTCAAATGTGGTGCAAAACTTTGTTTACATCCCTGTAGCAAGCATTTCTCATTTGCCAATATAATCCATCCACCTGACAGGTGTGGCATATCAAGAAGCTGATTAAACAGCATGATCATTACACAGGTGCACCTTGTGCTAGGGACAATAAAAGGCCACTTTAAAATGTGCAGTTTTGTCACACAACACAATGCCACAGATGTCTCAAGTTGAGGGAGAGTACAATTGACATGCTGACTGCAGGAATGTCCACCAGAGCTGTTGCGAGAGAATTGAATGTTCATTTCTCTAGTATGTCGTTTTTGAGAATTTGGCAGTGCGTCCAACCGGCCTCACAACCGCAGCCCCACCACGTGTATGGCCTCATGTCGGCGAGCGGTTTGCTGATGTTAACGTTGTGAACAGAATGCCCCATGGTGGCGGTGGGGTTATGGTATGGGCAGGCATAAACTATGGTATGGGCAGGACAACAAACACAATTACATTTTATTGATGGTAATTTGAATGCATAGAGATACCGTGACGATATCACCTCGTTTCAGCATGATAATGCACAGCCCCATGTCGCAAGGATTTGTACACAATTCCTGGAAGCTGAATATGTCCCAGTTCTTCCATGGCCTGTATACTCAGACATATCACCCATTGAACATGTTTGGAATGCTTTCGATCTAAACTCAGCAAAAAAAGAAAGACCTTTTTCAGGACCCTGTCTTTAAAAGATCATTCGTAAAGATCCAAATAACTTTACAGATCTTCATTGTAAAGGGTTTAAGCACTGTGTTTCCCATGCTTGTTCAATGAACCATAAACAATTAATGAACATACACCTGTGGAACGGACATTAAGACACTAACAGCTTACAGACGGTAGGCAATTAAGGTCACAGTTATGAAAACTTAGGACACTAAAGAGGCCTTTCTACTGACTCTGAAAAACACCAAAAGAAAGATGCCCAGGGTCCCTGCTCATCTATGTGAACGTGCCTTAGGCATGCTGCAAGGAGGCATGAGGACTGCAGATGTGGCAGCACAATACATCTGAACATCACATCTGTGGGACAGGTACAGGATGGCAACAACAACAACTGCCCGAGTTACACCAGGAACGCAGAATCCCTCCATCAGTGCTCAG